>NC_051182.1:120216584-120266626 GCF_013339695.2 Rhipicephalus sanguineus | reverse complement strand
CAGACTGCGCATGGCAGGCTACCCGGACAACTTACTGTGTTCCATTGACGAATGCCTTCTAGAAGACTTAAAACAGCCAAAGAAACTGAGCAGTCGTCAAGAAAAGAGCTCACTTTAAAAAACAGCGGTCGTTCCGTATTTGCATAGGGTGTCGCATTGTTTAAAAAAGGTAGCACAAAGAGCAAGCATCAGAGTTGTCTTTTCAGCAAAAAATAAAGTTCTCTAGTATGTGCAATAAGGTGAACAGAGAAGACAGATGGCCTCGCGTGTGTGATAAGAAACACGCGAAAAAGTTTATGAAATGCTGTCATAAAGTGGTATACGAAATCCCCCTCATGCGGTCGCTGCTATATCGGCCAAACTGGCCGGTGTGTAAATGACCACATGAGAGAACACCGCAATCTAATGCAGGGTGCTGTTGGCAGCCACCTAGCTGTGCATAGCTCCGTATGCGACTGTCATGCTATGTTTGATCAATGCAAGATACTTCGGCGATACAGTGATCAACGAGCACGTGAGATTTATGAGGCGTTTTGCATTGACAAAAAAAAAAAAAAAGACGCCAGGCCTGCGCGGAAAGCGCAGCACAGTCACAGCGAAAGCTCGAAGAGCGGCATTTCTAGAGCCCGTTATAAACTCTCTTGTGGCTACTAATACAACTACACTAGCAACCTACCCACTACGCCACAAACGATGATTTTTGTGAAGTTGGAAGCACCCACCACGACATTACTCGTCATTGTGCGGAGAAGCGAGGTACCGTCTTTAAGGCATTATGTGCAGTTTCTTGATGCGACGACTGATGACGATGAAGAATTATGACTGAGCCTTTTGTAATGGGTTGGAAGCTTTGAATGACCCACTGGTTACGTACTTCGCATTGTGTGACGCCCGGTCGTTATTTTCATTCTCCCACCACACTTTATAGCATACGCTAACGTGAGAAAGAGATAGAGAAAGGGAAATAACTTTGTTGAGACCCTGAGGAAATGGATCATGGGAGCCATATGGGCTTCTTTGGCAACCAACTGAAGTGCACTTGCGCGGAACCCACTACGCTATAAATGATAATTTTTGTGAAGGAAGGAAGCAGCCACTACGCAATTTTCGTCATTCTGCGCAGAACCCTGGTATCTGCTAAACACCTGTAAGGCATTATGTGCCCTTTGTTGATGCTGTGGCTAATGACGATGGAGAATTATGGCAGAGCCCTTTGTAATGGGTTGGAAGCATTCAACAACTCAGTCGTTGCGCAATTCGCATTGTGTGACAGTTGGTCGTTATTTTACTCTTCTACCACGCTACATTACACAAAATTCCACGCCACTGTTCTCCTCTCCTTCCTTTCATGTTGCGTGTGCTATACATACCCCCATGTACGGAATAAAGCCTTGGTTGTAAGTTTTCAGCGCTTGGTCCGTCTCTTTCACAGTCCTGTGTTTCGTGCTGTTTCTCGTTTCTTTGAACATGTACCAACCGGTCCAAATAAGCACTCTAGTGCTGATGGGTGAGAGTATGAGTACAGAGAGAGAGGGAAAGAAAGAGAGAGACAACGAAAGGAAGACTTATAAAAAAAAGGGTTAGAGAGCAATTCCCGGCGAAGACGAAGTCCTCACTAGGCGGGATTCAAACCCTCGTACCCACGATTCGAAGGCGAGCGTCTTAACCACTCCGATATCCAGGCACGCTAGGAGAGCATAGCATAGCGTTGTGCAGTATAGTAAAGCAAGGGGGTGGGAAAGAGAAGTGACGGTGAGGAGGAGGGAAAGGAGGAGGAGAGAGAGTGAATAGCATAGAAAGAATGAGAGAGAGAGAAAGAAAGAGAGAGGAAGGTAGAAAGAGCAAGATAGAAAGAAACATGTATATAGAGAGAAATAAATAAATAGAAATAAGCAGAGAGAGAATTGACATAGAAAAAAACAGAGAGAAGAGAGAAAAAGAAAGAAAGAGAACACCAAAGAGAGACAAATGAAGGAATTGATGAATAATTTATTACAGAAATTGTATGGTATAGCGGAGCTACTGCTAGAGAGGATTGGGCGAGTCCCTATTCCGGGGCTCCGTTGGACTGAGCTTCAACCCGCGCCCGCTCCACGAGGCACATGGCCGCCCAGCTCTGCACTTCCTTCAGGCTTGGCGCCACTAGGGCGAAGCTGCCTTGTTTGAACTTCTTTTGACGTGCAGTGGGAGATATAAGTATTGGCTCAGGAAAGTGCTGCGTAAGCCGTAAGAAAATCAAAGAAAATGCTGATACGCACGTAGTATGATCAGCGCGTGTATATAACATCTCATCCATCTCAAAAGCGACCCCCAGAGTGTTTCTTTGAACTTGATGGCGGCGTTTGGAAAAGGAACATAGCAGCCACGCCATAGCAGACGCTGCAGATCTCACCCTAAACCGGAGAAAGCGCGTATCAAGATACCATAAAAAGGTTAGGGCGCCTCAAAGCCTGCGTTTTTTCGCAGAAAGGAACGCTGCCATTTGGGCGCCAAATAAGGCGATGCCATAAAGGTGGGACTGCACGGCGAGATTTCAGGCGGTTAAAGGGACGTGCGCGATTTTTTTTTTGACGTATGCCTTAAAAAAATCGCGTCATGCGTCCCGCATGTCGTCATTGGACAGATTTAGTTGAGCGTCCGCAACAACGTACAGACGCAGCCTGCCATAGGAAATGGCTGGCAGGCTGCGTCCGTTCGTTGTTGCGAACGCCCAACTAAATCTGTCTATTTTAGGCGCGACTGACGCGCATTCGGAGGGAAGCGCGCGTCGTTTTGGTGAACGCCGTCGCAAAATCGCGCCGCCGCGTCTTCCTACTCGCAGTGAAAGAAGAACGTCTCGGGCGGCACGTCGCCCGCTCGGACGTCAAAGAAAGTTAGGGGTGCAGTCACGTGTTGCTTTGGTTTCCTCCAACGCTGCCAGACGGCGCTGCTCTACACGCATCTCGGCGGAACTCTTTGAAGCCGGCGTGCGCTTTGTACGGAAATCCAGCGACCCGGCAAACGCGGCACGCAAACGCCGCTGCGTTTTTTCCGTGCGGGTGCACTTGCGTCAGCTGCAACGTGGGTGTTCTACGCGCGTCGCGTTTATCACTCGTGAAAAACGCGCTTTGCGGTTCCAACTTAACCGTTATGGAGGCGGCATGTTCCCGTGCGTGCTTGTATTTTTTAGGGGCGAAGCTCCTTAAGGCGGCACCCGTTCGTCCCTCGTAGTAGTGGGTAACCAGTCGTAACGCTAGTACCAGATCTTGACCTCCAAGGTGGTGCCGGTGGGAGATTTTCCTGTGCGTTGTTGAACAAAAGAAAATTCGCAGCGTGCGCGTTAACTAAAAGCCGAATTCTTCTGTCTCTCATTCCCCATTAGCAGCCATTGGCATGTTCCAGTAGGAAACGTTAGTAGAAGTAGAAGTGTAAGTGTTAGCTAAAAGCCGACTTCTTCTGTGTCTCATTCCCATTAGCAGCCATTGTTTACCTCCAAAGTAGTGCCTGGTGAGATTTCTCATGTGCGTGATTAAACAATAAGAATTTTGTTCAAAACGCCGTTGATTGATGAAATAAACCAACGAAAGACGCCAGATGTTTTCTAAAAGCAAAACGAAAGAACGCCAGATGTTTCTAAAGCAAAACGAAAAGACGCCAGCTGCTTAACGAAAGACGCCAGATGTTTTCTAAAGCAATGGTTTTCTAAACAATGAAAATTCACAGCGTACATGTAAAATTAATGTGAGCTGCAAGTCGTCATAACTCATCGAACCTTTAGTATAAACGCGCCCGATCTCACGTCGGTGATGATGTACTGGGCAGAATTCACGAAAGATTCACGGTTTACCGATGAACCTCCGCAGCTTCGCCCACTCATCATCACTCACTCCGTGGATATGCTGTGATTTTTTCACCTCAACGCGTCTCCATGTGGTGACGTCGATGTTTTGGTAGCCTGCATTTGAACATTCCGTTTGCTATCTTAAGATGAGAGATGTTGGTCTAAAAGATACGATACGAGCCTAAGGTATTTTCGCTTTACTTGTTTATATTGCGTTTGGCCAGAATAATATTTAGATGTACTGACAAAACCGCTGATCTAACCAGAACCGGCAAGCAGGCCTTTCACTATAGCAGACCTTTGCAGCTCTTGTTATATTTGGCTCCATGCACGCGATTGCATCTTCGTACTGCTTGGTACTGCAGGTTCAATATTCCTGCTCAAATTCGGGACAGCTTGACGCTATATTCCTGCTCAAATTCGGTACAGCTTGACGCTCTCACTTACTGCACTACGTAGTACTGTACTATCAGTTGTAAGCTCATTTTATGGCGCTGGCGTCTACATACAGGCATAGGCGTGCGCAGGGTTCACCTTCAGGGAGGGCGAAGGTTCGTCGGAGCGTCCCCCTCCCAATTATGTCAATGTATGGGGCTGACATTGCCCCCCCCCCCCCCAGTCGAAGCGCCTCCCCTCCCTATTATGTCAATGTGTGGGGCTGACTTTGCGCCCCCTCTTAGCGAATAGGGGAGGCGGAGGAAGCAGAGGTGAAACGAGCCGGCAATCTCCGTCGCACGAATCGCGCATGCGATAACAGCGCCCCACGTGCGAGACCTGTCGTCGATTGGTCCCCAAGCAGAAGGGAAACGACTCGCCCGTGTTTTGTCGGGCGAAGTAGCATGAAGGGGCGCCCGTGAGAGGGGGATGGGGCTGCGTTGCTTGATGAGAAACTGCGAATTTTCATCACGAGGGAGCGATGACTAGAGCTAGCGCGCGCGCTACCTCAATAGACCTCAGTACACGCCTCGTATACGTGCGTATACGTGCTGCGCTCTCACCGCTCACTTCGCGTTGACACGACAGACGGCACGAAAGACGCTTCACTCCATGGAGCGGCAGCATTCCCTTAACCCAGCGTTTTCCAGCTCTATACGCGATCGCATCAAAAACAGTTTGCTACTGTAGCCTTACTTCGTATAACGTTCCACTTTGTTGCTACCGCATTCATTGCTTCGCTCTTGCGGCGAAACTCATTCGGCATAGCGACTTCTAACGGAGCCTTTCCTCTCCCATGGTCACATATAAATATTTATTCACTTAAACAATAACGTGTATATGTCATTCTAAATCTCATAACTCAGGCAATTGGGATACCACGAAAAAAATATTCGGGATCATAAACTGAAAGAAATGTAGTTTATAATCCAGTGGCGCAGGAGGGGCAGATTATCAAGAGCAGTAGCGCCTGCGCCGCTAGATTTAAATTTCTGCGTAGTGACGTCGCTGCGATGGCACTTTTTTTCGTGCTGAGCGTCGCCGTGTCATCCCGTGAAAATTCGAGATGTGATAGGATCCCACCACACTCGCCGTATGCTGCGGACAAAAAGGCAAAGCGTCCGAGAGTGAGTCGAGGAAGATGATGATGGCTTGCTGCGTGCGACGTCTTCCCACGAGGCCGATCCTGGAGTAGTGGTCACGTGACGACGATATTACGAACGAACTTTGTCGAATGTCTAACTAAGGTTGCAGATTGAACAAAGCCTCGTTAACCTTCTTACCTGTCCATGACGGGTTCGCGCTCTATCTCTTTCTTCCCTTGTGCGTCTATTTTCGCCCCGTTATATCGTTTTCCCAGTGCCGAAACGGAACGTGCGTCTAGATAACACACACACACACACACACACACACACACACACACACACACACACACACACACACACACACACACACACACACCACACACACACACACACACACGGACACGGACACACACACGGACACGCACACGCACACACGCACGCACGCACGCACGCACGCACACACACACACACACACACACACACACACACACACACACACACACACACACACACACACACACACACACACACTCATAGTGATGTCAGAGTTCGCCGAAATTTGGGACGTCATCACATGACGTCATATGTTAACGTCGTCGCACGACATGATCGCTTGGCCAAAGAACGGCCGATTCCTGAGGTAGTATAGCACCACATGAGGTGCGGAGAGCTTAAAGAGCGAGGAACAGTGCAATCGGCTGAGAATGCTAAGGTAATTTAATGCGTGTCTCTCACACTGCGGCTCGCTATATCTTGCAAGAAGTATGGTTCCGATTGTACAACTTAGGCAGCAGGCTTTCGTCTTCAAGTGTTCCAGAAAGTGTAACAAGCTGCCGAACTTTTTTTTTCTCTTTCTCTCTTATCCTCAAGCTCCTAGCCAGTGATGCGACACGCACTACAGATGCCGTCGGACCTTGCGCATGCGCTGTACACCAAACAGCGCAGTTGTTGCCTTTCTCTTTGTTGTCTGAAGCAAGGCTGCAGGCGGCGGGAACATCAGAATATGACTCTGCGAGTGGAACCGGAGTGTTAAAACAGCTATCGCGGAATAAGGAGAACTTCGCTTGGCAACAGCGCTTCTTCGGTCTCGTAGCTTCGTCTGCTGTCTTCTTATATTATTTATTAAGGCGAAAGCCTGCTGTCTCATGAGTCCAGAAATTTTGTAGATTTGGCGAGACCTGACGATACGCCACGTGACTCCACTATGGTAAAAAGAAAGCCAAGTAAATTACACCATTTCCCGCTAAAGGGGACCATGAGGCGATGCGAAGCCGGAGCACTTGCACGATCGCGTTCCGTTGGCGTTCGTTGGGCATGCTACCGACCTCGCGTCGTGGAACACGAAGAGGAACGCTACGCGCGTCTTGTCTTCCCTCTAGCCTGGCCGTTAATTCTCACAGAGCGAGCGGGGAACGCGGTCGACAGGCTTACGAGAGGGGGGCAGCGTAGGAATGGAGAGAGAGGGGGAGGGGACGCGCATGCGCTGGTGCTCATCGCGGCGTTGCGCAGGAGAGAATTTCGGCATGTCTAGCCTGCGTTTCAGAGGAAGAGTGGAAAGGGGGAGGGGAAAGGGGCAGTGGAAAGGGGGAGGGGAGGAGGAAAGTGGAGAGGGGATAGGAGAGATAATGTGGAGAGGGGGAGGGGAGAGGGAAAGCGGAGAGGGGAAAGGGAGAGGGAATGTGGAGAGGGAGAAAGGGGACAGGGGAGTGGAAATGGAATGTGGAGAGGGAAAGTAGAGAGGGGAAGAGGAGAGGGTAAGTGGTGAGGGTATGCGCATGCGCAGTAAGGGTGGTCACGCCGCACACCACCACCACCACCACTACCACCACCACCGGATTGAACTCCGCCATAAGATACTTCGCATCTAATAAAGGTCGATAAAGTGTCACGTAATACTCAAGGGAATGTGTATGTGCTGTCGGCGTACCAAACGTAACTTGACAGCGTCAATGACGTCACTACAAGACGTCGTCATCACGTGAGATGTCGCTAAAGATTGTGACGTCATGATGACCTCATAACATTACCTGACACGATGAGGTCATCATACGACCTCGTCGTTTGGTTCAAGGTTGGCGGATCGCGGAGGCAGTGCAAAAGAACACTAAGTGCAGAAAGCTTTGGGGGTGGGGGGAGGGACCTATACAATCTACTGAGAAGAAAAAGAAGATGGCTTTCGCCTTCGAGTCGCCTTAGACGGATGCTTGAGGTACCGTTTATTTACCTCTTCGTGTAATAAGAAGGCCTTGAGAGACGGGTGTCAAGTCACTTGAGCCGTACTCTCCAGTCTCTGTCTTCGTCTGTAGCTGCTGTAACTTAAAACTGCGCATTTCGATAGGGAACCCGGATCGACCACCTCCGGGCATTTTCCGCCGAGAAATATCCATATATCGAGGAAGGGCGCTTTACCTCGCTACTCGGAAACTAAGTACGAAGCCGTAGCTGAAAGACGAAACACCGGGAAAATGTATAGATCGCCTCGCCTCTCGTCGATGTGAGAAACTATACACACTACAGCTGATAATTTAATTAAACACGTCCGCAACCACTCCGCCAGGAGCGGGCGATCAATTTCCCGTTGAAGGAGACTTGCGTTGGAGTCTATATAGCGGCAGTATTCGAAAAACGCATGGATGCTTCCTACATGCATATACAAATAAGGCATATTGAAATGAGTGCACGAAGCATACAATTGCACGCGCTAAAGTAGGCAGTTGCTGCCTTGAATAAAACACCACTTTTCGAAACGTTCGCCTAGACCAGGCGCAGCGGGCTGCTGAGGCCAGTGGAGCCCTTGACTAGGGGCCCCACTCACCTGCTTCTCACACCCCTCTTCTTTTTTAATAAACGTTTTTTGCCTCAGCCAGCAAGAACTGTGCATCATTCGACGCCGTTCCTTGCAGTGAACCAGCGGATACCAAATCTTACCGGTGGGTGAAATTCTTGGACTTACTCAGGACGTTTTACCCCACGCCACGCAGACGCCTAGCGCGTCGACGCGTTTCTCGGGTTCTGCAACAGCGTCGCGACGACGCCTAACGCGTCGTCGAGCTAGAGCATGGCCTCCAACCCCAATGTGTCGGTTGTAGAAGGCATGGACATAAATCCGGAAGAAGCGGAGTTTGCAGGATGGATTGAAGTAGCCAGCAAGAAGAAGAAACTTGCCGAGCGGGCGGATTGTAACGCTGGTAACGCGCCCACGACTGCGACAGGAAGCGGTAACGGCGGCTCCCGCCCTGCCGCCACACAGAACGTGTTGAGGCGTGTTGTGAAAGCTTCCAGGATCCCGAACCTTCCCAGGGATCACTTTAAGACCATTATACGGCCACGTGGAGGAATGGATGTCAAGAAGACAGACCTTCTTATCTTAAAGCGCTCGCTTGCAAAGGCGGCTTCCCTAACAGCAGAGCAGGTGTTCGACGACACGCTGTGCACGAACCCCTTCCAGAACATTTTCGTCGTTGCCACGCCGTTCGAGGCGAACGCGCGCGCCTACGCCAGGGTCCAAGAGATAAGTATGGGCAAGACTTGGCGGTATGGGCAAGGCTTGGCGGCTTACGTGGCTGCGTCGGACGACACATGTAAAGGAGTGATCCGTGGAATCAATGTGGATCTCAGTGACGCAGAACTGACGGAGATGATCGTCAACCGGAGGAACCCTGATGCTCTGGGAGTTCGAAGAATCAAGAAGACACCAACAGTGATCGTGTTGTTTGATGGACAAAAGGTCCCCCAACACGTCCTGTGTGATGGTGTTCGATACCCATGTTCCTTGTATCGCAGGCAAGTGGACGTGTGCTATGCGTGTGGTGATCTGGGCCACAGGTCCGATGTTTGCCCCAGGGGCGATGACCAAAAGAAATGCCGCGGATGCGGCGTGCAGTCACCGTCACCGGATCATCAGTGTGATCCCACGTGTGCCATCTGTGGCGGAGCGCACCCAACGGCGGACCGCAAGTGCAAGAAGCGCTTCCAGGTGCCGTACATCGTGCGCCAAAGACGGCGGCGCCGCCGAAGGCGCGCGCGGCGTGGCTCCGACACAGCTGGTGGCGAAGAAGCAATGGCGGAAGAAGAACCCTTCTCCAGCCCTCATCGCGGCAGATCGGCATCGAGAGGACGCTCCCGCTCCAGAGGACGCTCCGGCAGCAAATCGCGCTCTCGCTCCAGAAGGCGTGACAAGGGCAGCAGCCGCTCCCGTTCCAGAGGACGATCGGGTTCCAAGGGCCGAGTCCAGAAACAAATTTCTTGGGCGGACAAGGCCAGGATGAACATCCCAAGCGGCCAAGAGGTAACGCAGGGCATTTTACCAGAGCAAAAAAGAGAACAATCAGAGATTTTAATGCTTAAAGAAGAAAATGCAGAGCTTAAAGAAGCACTACGTACGCTGAGGTCCGAGTTCGAGCTCTTCCGTAACTCGCGTGAACCCCGTGCAGTCGTCACACCCATACCGGTTCATGCAGGAGGGTCGAATAAGCGCAAGGCCGTTTCCCCACCCGCGACCGTGGAAAGCGAGGCAAAAATGCAAAGTGACGAATCCTCCGCTCAGGTCCCTGAGCAAAATTTACTCGCGTCTTTAGCGGTGATTGAGGAATCGCTCAAGCAGATGAGAGAGCCCTTAGCCGTTAATTCTAGCACAATCGAGCGTATGGACGGGAGCGTCTCCTACCTGGCACGTCGAGTAGGAATCCTCGAATCTAAAATGAAAATCATCGACTCTAGCAAACTCCAGACGACCAACACTGGTACGATTCCAAAAGCCAAGATAGTGCAGCAGGATTCGGACGCTACGAATTCATCGCAAGCTATGCTCCTTCAATAAAATTCAACATGGCGGGCCAAACCGCAAACATAATTATCTGACAGTGGAATTGCGCAAGTTTCTTAAGGCTAAAGCTGCTCTACTGCAGCTCATCAAAGCACAAGCGTCAAGGCCGCACGTCCTGCTCTTGCAGGAAACCCTTAGCGAGAAGGTAGTTCTCTCGGGCTACCGTTCGATTAGCCAAAAAGGCGCAAATGGTAGAGGTATCGCAACGTTGATCAGGAAAGATACCTCCTTTGAGCAGCACGAAGTCAAAATTTGCGACTCGGATAAGAGATCCGGCCTCGAGGCACAATTAATTGAAGTCATTCCCAACGGCAAAATCTGAAGTAACATATCCGTCTTTAACCTGTATAGCCCTCCTTCGGCTTATAAACATAACATCCGCTCACTCCTTCATAGGGTCGCAACTGCCGCCAGATCGCACCCTTTAATAGTGGCTGGAGATTTCAACGCTCCCCTCCCGTCTTGGGGTTATGTTACGAGGACAAAGAAAGGGGCTAATCTAGTTGCCGCCAGTATAGACTTAAACCTAACGCTTATCTCCGACCCGCGTTTTCCACGAGGCTGGGAAACTCGGTCACCAGAGACACGATGCCTGATCTCAGCTTCACTAGAAATGCGGTGGTCCAGTGGTCCAACCTACAGGAGAACTTGGGAAGCGACCACAGCATCATAGAACTCCGGATGGAAATAAGGGCACCATCCCCGAGAATCTATAAATATACAGACTGGGACTTTTTTAGGCAAGTCAGAGGTGAAGATGAGTCAGTACACGACACCTTCAGTGAACTTTTTGTACAAATCCAGAAGGATGTCGAGAAGGCCACCAAAGAAATAGTCACAGAATTTCATGCCCCGGGTATGGATGCAAGGTTAGCGCACCTCTTGGACGCCAAACGCTCTCTCATCGAGAGATGGAAAAAACAAAGGCTTAATCGCAGACTACGGAAAAAGATTGCGGAGCTCAATCGGCACATTGAGGAGCACTGCTCCGAACTCCACAAACAACAGTGGAGGGACGCCTGCTCGGCTGCGGACGGGAAAATGCGCAAAGGAGGCAAATGGACCCTCTTCAAACACCTCCTAGACGATGGACAATCCAAAGGCAATCAGAAACTAGCCATAGACCGACTTATTAATAAGGAGAAAATGGCAGGCATCTCAGAAGCTTCCCAATTTCGGATACTTGCCAACAAGTACCTTCCACTTAGCCAAAACTCAACTTCTGTCCCCCACCGGTATGAGGGCGTGCCTTCCTTCTCGGACGCTCCCTTCTCGGGCGTGCCTTCCTTCTGGACGCTCCCTTCTCGGAAGCTGAGATCAGGGAAGTGCTCCATAGCCTAAACGGAAGGTCTGCTCCAGGACCTGACGGAGTTACTAATCGGTCTTAAGAATTTGGATGATAAAGCCATTCAGGCCTTAGTGCAGGAGATAAACAGGTATGGGAGGAGAGCGTCGTACCGGAAAGTTGGAAGAGGGCCACAGTGGTCCTAATCCCCAAGCCAGGTAAATCACCCAGCTTGGATCACCTCCGCCCGATCTCTCTTACTTCTTGCCTTAGCAAAGTAGCGGAACATGCAGTGCACAACAGGATCTCGCGTTACATCGAGAGGAATGACCTATTCCCATATAATATGGTAAGTGTCAGGCCCTCACTTTCTACGCAAGATGTCATGCTCCTCCTCAAAACACAAATAATTGACATTCCAAGCAAAGATGTAAAAGGGGTCCTCCGCACTGGACCTCTCTAAGCCTTCGATACCGTGAAACACGACTATATTTAAGGAGATATCGGCTGTGAACCTGGGAGTTAAATTCTTCTCCTTCGTTGAATCCTTTCTCGAGAGCCGGACGGCGGCAATAAATGGGACAATCAATCTCAGAGCCTTTCAAACTCGGACGAAGGGGCACTCCCCAAGGGGCAGTTATCTCCCCCCTTCTATTCAACATAGCCATGCGCAAGCTGTCGGAAAGTCTTTCAGCAATTCCTAATGTCGGACACGCTTTATATGCTGACGACATTACAATCTGGTGTCCCGGAGGATCAGAGGCGGCGGTTGAGCAAGCTCTGCAGGAGGCTCTGGACGTTACAGAGTCATTCCTGGAAGGTACGGGACTGGCGCTTTCGCCATAAAAATCGGAACTCCTGCTGTACAGACAGGCTAGACGAGGTGCTAGGGGTCTCACCCCACTCAATCAGGTGCCCATTAGCGTTTGCACCAAGGATGGTCGCACAATTCCTAGAGTCGATTCTATGAAAATTCTGGGGCTTTTATTAGACTCTAAGGGATGCAACGCAAAAACTATAGCCCATCTCACCACAAAAACGGAGAGTATTCTAAGATTAATTATGCGGGTGTCCAACAAGAAGGGCGGCATAGGCGAGGATATCCTCCTTAGGGCTCACCACGCTTTCCTCATGAGCCATATAATTTACATAGTTGCGGCTCTCAATTGGAAAAAAAAACAGAGAGGGATAAATTGGACACACTCATGCGCAAAAGTGTCAAAAAGGTGCTTGGCGTCCCAATCACGACTAGCACAGAAAAGCTCATGAAGTTTGGAGTGCACAATACCACTTCGGAATTAATTGAAGCACAAAGGTCAGCACAAATAATTCGGCTATCAAGTTTCAAAACAGGAAGACAACTGCTCGATGCGGCAGGCCTCCGTCCTATCTTCAATCAAAGAGAAACTACGCAGCTTGATTATCTAACGAGGAATTCCTTTATTGTAGACCCACTTCCACGAAACATACATCGCCAACACAATAAAGGTCGTAGGTTGGCGAGGGCTAGGGCTTTCATAAAGCGCCTCTCCGGAACGGAGACATTTGTTGACGCGGCGCGCCACGCCAGCGGCAACAAGTTTTCCGTGGCAGTCGTCAGTGACAGGGGAGAACTTCTCTCGGCAGCTTCGGTGAAGACCTCCTTGGTCGATGTAGCAGAACAGGCAGCTGTAGCGCTGGCATTACTGGACACGAAACGCACAACGGTGTACACCGACTCCCGAGCGGCTGTTAGGGCGTTCGCATCGGGATTGATAGCCACAGAGGCAGCCAAAATTCTCCGCAACAAACCTCCCTCAGACACCATTCACCACATAGTCTAGTTTCCCGCTCACATGGGACCAGACGTACTGCCGGGTCACCTGAACCGAAACGAGATAGCCCACCACCATGCGCGAGGTTTCACAAGCCGCGACGGGGTGGCCTCTCGGGTGAATTCGTCCAAAGTGATCCTCTCGTTACTTTTCACGAGATAACATCTCATTACAGAGGAGAGCGACAGACTTTTCCCTTTCCCCATTATAAGCTCCACAGATCACAAGCAAGCACGCTCCGCATGCTGCAGACGGGGTCTTACCCCTCTAGGGGCTTTCTGAGCGTGCTTCATTCGGATATTGATCCACTTTGCCCAGATTGTGGTGAATTTGACTCCTTGAGTCACATGCTCTGGCAGTGCCCTGCGTTACAGGATTTTAAAAGAGAAGACTGGACGACGGCAATCACAGACCCCAGACAAGACGTCCAGCTTCAGGCTGTCCAGAGGGCTCGTGAAAGAGCGGAGAGGCATGGCCTCTGTTCCGACATGGGACTAGCTAACGGCTGGGTGGGGCCTACCTAGTTGGCCCGCTGCCTTGCCTCTCAGGACCACAATAAAGTTGTTTGTCTCTCTGTCTGTCAATTCAATTGGCACCAACGACTCCCCGCACTCGCGGATTTTTTTTCTCATCGCCTATTTGCCAGTGCGCGCTACCATGCCTATAGTAGCGTGCACCGGCACACCGATCAGTATCTCTGCCTTCCAATAAAAAAGTTCGCTCTCTCTCTCTAATTAATGCATGCACGCAACAAGGCAAAACATCTTCGCCACAAAACGAAGCTTCATTTGTTTCGCAACTAGATATGTCTGTCTCTATAGGCCGTCGGTAGGTGTTTCGAAAGCGTTGATACTTCTGTAAGGGAGGGGCAGGACATGACAAAAAGGCGTTGGGCTTATTTACGAACGCTCACTCTCAGATCTATAGTTCAGGGCTTAAGAAGGCCTGAGACGATAACTATATGCGGGTGTCGACAGCCGGTCCTATCGAAGTGCTCTGCAAATTGCGGTAGTTCTTGGACGTAATATTACGCAATGCGTTAAGCGCTTAGCCAAATTACATAGGCTTAACTAACCTAGTAGGCAGCGCCAACCTTTTCTTTCTGATGAGACCCTTTAGCTAGCGGCCGTATTCGATGCAGCCTATTCACGTTCACGGCAAACACAGAAACAGTTCTTGCGAAGCAGCCACTGGGTCGATGCAATTAGATTTGTGATAGATAGATAGATAGATAGATAGATAGATAGATAGATAGATAGATAGATAGATAGATAGGATAGTAGATGTTAAAGCCGAGATCAAACGAGGGCAGTATCGCCCGCCGCCTAGCGAAGGAGGATGAGGAGGAGTATGGAAGAGAGGGATGCATACCTTAATCAATTATAGCGTGGTACAGCAAGGGAATGGGAAAGGGAAGTGAGGGTGAGGAGGAATGCAACGATGAGGAGGAAAGGAGAGCTTAAGAGCATAGCATAGCCATGTACACTTTAGTGCAACAAGGGGTCGGAAAGGGAGGTGATGGTGAGGGTGATGAAGAGGAGGAGCGGAGAGGGTAAAATCATAGTACATTCATGTGTAGTTTAGCATAGCAAGGGTTGGCAAAGCAAAGTGAAGGTTAGGAATAGGGAAAGGAGGAGGGAGGCTATAGCATTGTGTAATGGAGGTGAATGGAGAAGGGAGGCGAGGTAGATGTTTGGGGCCACGAAGGTGGTCAAGGGGAGAGGAGGTTGCTTTAGTGCTAAACTATGAACATCTTCGCGTAAGTTTGAATCACATAGCATTTCGTCACTGAGGCTTCGTACATAGGCCTTCACGACATTAGGTCAGTTAATGCCGCGCATAAATTATTTTCATTGTGCCCTATGTTCTGCCTCTCATTTCTAATCATTTTTCCAGTTGAAATGATGAATAGGAGAGTACAAACATGGTATTAGTATTCTTCAATACTACTATCGTGTTGATACTATGTGTCCTGCTTTATTTATTTGTCAATTCTTTTTTATATATTATTATTTAACTGCTATGTTCCCATTACATAAAATTTACTGATGTCAAATTACTAATAAGAGGTCCCCCTGACCTCCTTCTGTACTAATGGAGAATAAAGAATTGAAATGTGACTGCGACACACTTGCTGTGGACTTGCCTGCAGTTAAGCCGTCTTCGCCGCCTCCGTGCAGCAGGCTTCAGGACTGACTGACCACACGACCTTGATCATTGGAGTCCTGGAACGTTTCAGCGATGACTAAAGTTCTTCGTGTACTTTTGACGCAGTGCTTTCCTTCCGTACCTTAGGGCAAGCGTTGAAATTCGGGGATATTACGTATTTTTGTTTGGTGTTCTAGGTCACGGGGCCAGTCGAGCTGTGAAGCGCAGCTTTTTACAGCGAAAGCTGTTATGAGATCATTTCACCGGCCGTTTTTGGCGCCGTAGTTGTCCGCCGCCGCCGCCGGTGTCCGTAACCAGTATCGCTCGAAATAAGAAAAAACGAAATAAGAAAAAAATTCCAGGATGGAACGAGGTTCGAACCTGGGCCCTCTGCGTGGGAGCCCAGCATTCAACCTCTGAGCCATGCCGGTGCTTGAAACTGCTTTGCGAAAGGTTCCTATACAGGCTTCATGTCGGAAGGAACCACATTATCATATGCAATATAGCGTGGCTAGAAGAGTAAAATAAGCAGCAAGCGTCGCACAACCCGAATTCTGTAACCAGGCGTCACACAATGCGAATTGCGCAACGATTAGGTTGTTGAATGCTTCGAACCCATTACAAAGAACTCTGCCATAATTCTTCATCGTCATCAGGGACAGCAACAAGGTGCGCATAATGCCTTACATGCGTTTAGCAGGTACCAACGCTCTCCGTAGAATGACGAAAAATGGCACAGTGCCTGCTGCCCTACTTCTCAAAAATTACAATGATTTATAGCGTAGTGGGTTCCTCGCAAGTGCACTTGTATTGGTTGCCAAGGAAGCCCATAAGCGCATGATCCATTTCCTCGGGGTCTCAGTAAAATTCTTCGCCCCCCCCGTCTCTCTCCCACGTCAACGTATTTTATACGGCATGACGGGAGAGGGAAATAGCGACCAGGCGTCACCCAAGGCAAATTACATAACTGGTGGGCCATTTAAAGATTCCAACCCATTACAAAGGGCTGAGCCATAATTCTTCATCGTCATCAGTCGTCGCGTCAAGAAAGTGCACATAATGCCTTACAGACGTGTAGCTGGTGCCTCGCTTCTCCGCAGAATGACGAATAATGGCTTAGTAGGTGCTTCCCAACTTCACAAAAATTGTGATTTATGGCGTAGTGGGTACCTTTCTAGTGTACTTGTATTGTAGCCCCGAGAGAGCTTAACGGGCTCTAGAAACGCCGCTCTTCCAGCTTTCGCTGTGACTGTGCTGCGGTTTCAGCGCAGGCCTGGCGTTTTTTTTTATTTCTCGTCACACGAAACATCTATACGTGCCCTCGGTGTACCTGCAGTGTGATTAAATAAGCTCAAACTTAAAACCACGCTTAAGTATGAGGGACGCAGCAGTGGGGTACTACGGAATAATATCGAGCGTATGAAGTTTATTCAAGGTATACCGTAAGAGAGCGATTCGTTGGGCAAGTTGGTGATCCATAATGTTGATAACAGCGCAAAAAAGGACGAGGGACCAGGAATTGTCTGTGATTCTTTTTGGTCCCTCGTCCTTTTTTGCGCTGTTAGTAACAGTATACCGTAAGTTAAATACGCGTAGAGCTTGCATCTTTCGACCCTATCGAGACAATGCCCCGCCGTGGCTGGGAACCGAACCCACGTCCTCGACCTTCGCAGCGTGACGCTTAGCCTCTATAAGCTTTACCACGGCATATCGCCTCGTTGTCTTTCACGCATACACAAATTACTGATGCGTTACATTATAACTCCTAATTAAAATCTGTGTAATGTGTATGCCAGATATAGCCAGAACGAGAGAGAGAACTTCTTGTCTAATTTCCTGGCTATCATCATCATCAGAGGCCTATCTTACGTTCACTGCAGAACGAAGGCCTCTCCCAATGGTCTCGAACTCACCCTGCCCTGAGCGAACTGATTCCATTTTATGCCTCCAAATTTGTTAATTTCTTCGTTCCACTTAACTCTTTGCCGTCCTCTGCCACGCTTCCCATTTCTTGTTATTAATCCCATCGCTCTATAGATGGCTTGCACTGATGTCACTGAGACTGAGTTGGAGCACCAACATGGAGGGACGCGATCTTTGTGACGTCACGTTATTGTTATCATTACATCGCATGCTGGTTCCTTCGTTATTCATGCACTGAGGCCCAATAACCTTCCAGCGACGCCTTTGTCACAATGAAGCAGGTTAATCACCACGTGATTATACTGCCTTCAAGTCATCTAAGCCTCCAAGTTGGAGCCATGTCGTGCGTCCATGACGTCACGTGCAAGCTATCAATATGACCATCGGCTACCTCTGCTTCTCATGAGGTGACCTGCCCAGGCCCACTTTCTTTCCTCTTAATACTTACCAGGATATCACTACCCCTGTTTCTTGTTCTCTGATCCCCTCTTCTGTCATCCTGTCTGTTACAGTTAGGCCTATTATTTTTCCATCCACTGCACGTTCCACTGCCTACACATAAATCCGATAAAGCCGTAACTGATTAGAAGCGTATACCGACCAGCAAACGATAGTTCTTGCTAAATTTCTACTTACGATCGGCTAATTTGAGAAAATTAGGCCACTTTTAGGTCACTCGATCTCCCACTCGAGCGACGTTACCGCGTAATTAGACACCCTATCTATATAGAGGCTTTGTGGGTCAAGTCTTAGGAGACTCTCGGAGTGTCAGACATCTGAGCAGCCCCGAAAATTGCTGAGGTAACCGGGTCGCGGTGAAGGCGCTTCTATCAAGGAGGCACGGGTGCCTAACCCTATCACGCGTGAACCGTCCAAAATTAACGAGCTCGACCCGACAAGGCAGCGGTAATAGGAGGAGTGCAACTGCGATAAACCGCTTTACTGGAGACTCAAAGCAGGTCACCAATAATAAAAAAGAAAAGAACGCCAGATGAAACAAGTATATATAAACGCAAGGAATAACTGCATTATTGGCGATGTCCTGTAATGGTATAGGACCGAGAGGGGCTGGGGTGCCCTGCACAGCTGCATAGTGATTAGGAAATATCTGGACAAGGTGAACAAGTCCTAAGAAAGTGCATTAAAACCAGACGAAGCGAGGACTCCTAATAGAGTGCACAGTCGACTGACCTAAATACCACGTACTAACCCTGTTTTGAATGCGTGGCCCCTCGTGCTGTGATCACTTTTGTTTGGACTAATTTACGATATGCAACGAGAGACAAAGAGAGAAAACTTTATTACGCCGAGAAAGCCCAGATCGGGGAAGACGACAATGTTGATCTGTGGGTTTTCTTTCCTCTACGAGCCTGTTCATGAATTATACTGCACAGGCGCAACTGTATTCGCCATGAAACGTGCCGGCGGATGAGTGGGTCAGGTGTAGTGTAGAATTTACTTTTTACTCAGCGGAATAATGTCGTAGTAGTCGTTGGTGGAACCTTATGGGAGGCGATCTTGAGGGCTGGGTGTCGGGTGCGCGCATCATATTAGCTAAGGTGCTTAAAAAACATGTCTAGGAGCTATTGCCCTATCAAGAAAAAGGGGAGGGGGGGGGCAAGCGAAACTTGGTGGCTGCGTGCCTGTTGTTTCTTTGTTTGTTTGTTTCTTTCTATTGCATTGTGCAGTGCTCACTCCTCACTCTTTTCTTCCTCCGTGCCGAAAGTTGGACGTTCAACCACGTGTTTGGCAGCGGGACACTGAAGTTGCTACAGGCAACAATGACGCTCATGCGCTCGTGTCGGTTCGCCCCTATTGCGTCCGGTCGCACGAAATCAAAAAAACTAGTCGTCGCAGTCCAAGAGGCAAGGGCTCTGACGCTATCGAACCGCCAAAGCCCTCAGCAAAGCCCATGAAACGTAGTAGACTTGTTTGTAGATGGTGTGCGCACATCGGTCCTTGTAGACACTGGAGCTGCCTTATCCGTTATGGACGCTAAATTTAGCCGACTACTACAAAAAGTGACGACTCCACTTTCCCGGCACTCGCTCTGTACAACCAGTGCCCAAAGTATTCACCCAACGGCGGTGTGCACAGCCCGTGTCATCATTCAGGACGCTCTGTACACCGTCAAAGTCATCATAATTTCTTCATGCTCTCTCGTCGTCATCCTGGAATGGGATTTTCTCACCCGCCATGACGCCGTAATTCATTGCTCACCAGCCGAAATAGAGCTCTCACCATTCTCAGATTTGACGCCGGCTGACAGTCCACCGGCTGCGACCAAGGTACTCGTCAAAGACGACACCACAGTTCCTGCAAACTCGTCAACGGCTGTATCAGTCTATTGCACCGGTCTCGCCGACACCGACACCATTGCACTCCTTTCTCTATCTGACCGCGGTTTCACTAGGAAAGGATTGCTGGTGCCATTTGCGACCGTGCAAGTCAGTCAGGGCGACACCGATATTTTTGTTACGAACCCATCCCCGTACATTGTGACGTTGGTGCGCGGGAATCGTCTCGGCGGAGCGGAAGCCCTCGAAGACGCACAAGTTATGGACGCACCGGGTGACACGCACTGCGCCAGCTCCCGTCAGCTCAGTGCTGTTTCCACATTTGATTAGTCACCGGCTGATGCATTTGGTTCCTCGATTGCTGACAACCTTACGCCGGTCGAGCGTTGCCAGCTTCTATACCTGTTGGAAGAATTTCGTTCTTCGTTCGATGTCGCGCAAACTTCTCTCGGCCGCACGTCTGCTGTCACGCGTCGCATCGACACTGGCGCCCAACCACCACTGCGGCAACGTCCATATCGCGTATCGCCAGCAGAGCGTCGTGTAATTAACGAGCAAGTCGAAGACATGCTTCGCCGCGATGTTATTCGACTCTCAAACAGCCCGTGGGCGTCTCCTGTCGTTCTCGTTGCGAAGAAGGACGGCTCTGTGCGGTTCTGTGTGGACCACCGAGGACTAAATAAGATCACCCGTAAGAACGTTTATCCCCTACCTCGAATAGACGACGCTTCACGACTATCATTTCGCCGCTGACGAAGCTCCCTGGCAGCAACGGGCCCCTCAATTCGCGGTCGGCAGAGTGCGACGACGCTTTCGCACAGCTCCGTCGTTTGTTGACATATCCTCCCATACTACGCTACTACGACCCTACGGCCCCTACAGAGGTACACATGGACGCCAGTGGTGTTGGCCTCGGCGCTGTCCTTGCGCAGCGCAAACCTGGGTTCCCGGAATATGTCGTCGCATATGCAAGTCGTACGCTTAGTAAAGCCGAGGCCAATTACGCCGTCACGGAGAATGTCTGGCAATCATCTGGGCCCTTACGAAGTTCCGACCTTATTTGTATGGTCGCCCATTCGATGTCGTTACCGACAATCATGCACTCTGCTGGTTGTCGTCATTGAAGGATCCCTCAGGCCTTCTCGCCCGTTGGAAACTTCGCCTGCAAGACTAAGACATTCGCGTGCTGTACCGCAATGGACGCCAGCATGCTGACGCCGACGCCCTGTCGCGCTCTCCCTTGCCTGACGACAATGCCCACAGCTCAGTGTCTCACCTTGCCGTTTCTTCCATCGACATTCACACCATCGCTGCCGAACAGCGCAAGGATCAATGGATTGCCTCACTGATAGACTTGCTGACTGATCCATCGGCAACACCATCCACTCGCGCCTTGCGTCGTCAAGCTCACCATTTCGCCGTTCGTGACTACCTCCTTCACCGACACCATTACAACGGCGACGGCCGCCAGTGGCTACTAATAATACCCCGCAGTCTGCGTTCTGACATATGCTAGTCGTTCCACTCTGATCCTCAGTGTGCGCACTCTGGGGTATCGAAAACTTACCACCGCATTCACCAACGGTACTTTTGGTGAGGGATGTATCGCTACATGCAGAAGTTCGTTTGCTCCTGCATAGATTTTCAGCGCCGCAAAACTTCAACGCACCTTCGCCGGCAGCTCTGCAACCTTTACCATGCCCTGACCGGCCGTTTGGGCGCATTGGCATCGACAAAATCCTTCCATACAAGCCGGATCAATTTGAGTGTGCGGCTATTTCTTCCACAGCCAAACTTGCTGAAGAGTGTCGCGAACTTGCCAAGACCTTCACTACACATGACCACGAGCGGCAGAGGAGCATTAGCGATGACACAACCACTTCTAAGCCCACGTTCCTCCCTGGAGCGCTCGTATGGCTCTCAATACCTACCACTGTAACTGGCCTCTCTTCGAAACTACTGCCCAAATATCAAGGCCCCTACCGCGTCGTCGAACGCACATCCCGTGTAAACCACCTGATCGAACCCATCGAGCCATCTTCGGACATGCGCCGTCGAGGGCGCGACATTGTCAACGTGGAGCGCCTCAAGGCCTACCATGACCCGCTCATTGTGACAAGTTGTTAGGTTGCCAGGCGTCTCCCTTTTCGTACCCGGGGTAATTGTAGCGAAGCCTTGGAAATGTGCAGTGGGTCGTCCCCGCCAGCACCTTTTAGTGGGTGGCTCTCTTCGGCTCTTTCGGAGAGAACGCAGCTCGTGTAGAGAGTTGGCCCCCACTTGACTGTCGCTGTCGTGCATCGTCACCGAGTGCCCGCCAATAAACGTCTTTACAGTATATATATAAAAAAGCCACAAAGAACACAGGGCACACCTTGCATCAGACGCCGCCGTGTGGCAGGAAACGCAGGGGGTCACTCCAGGCACCGCAGTTTAAAAGAAAATGAAATATCTAAGTCCATCTGATTCTCCATTGTCGACACTTGCGGCGCGTTGCTTAAGTACAAAGACGTAACAACTGCGACAGTTAGCTCACGCTCGCCCCCTGCATGTCTGTGCCTTCTTTTTGGGCGTCCATCTGCGTGCTTCAGCGGCGCGCTGCAAGTATCGAGCTGCTTCTCGTTCCTCGTATGACATTCCAATTTCTCGCTATCGCATTCATTGCTTCGCCCTTTCGGCGACACTGACTTTTTTTAGCCATGTTAGTGGCGTCGCTATGCGAATACTCTAAAATGCCGAGCTGGGCGGCCTTCTTTCTTTCTTTCTTTCTTTCTTCTTCCTTTCTTTCTTCCTTTCTTCCTTTCTTCCTTTCTTTCTTTCTTTCTTTCTTTCTTTCTTTCTTTCTTTCTTTTAACACGAAAGTGTTTTATACCGGGGTCCACCAAGATTTTCATGACGTATTTCTGTCACGGAAATACGTCACCAAAATTAACGCCATCAACAAAGAAAAAAAACTATAAGAAAAGATTCCGTCGACAGGAGTCAAACCCATGACCTCTCGGGCCGCGACGATCACTGGCGGGCGTTTAGACCACTGAGCTACCGCCAAACACATAACAGAGGCTGCATGAACGCGCCTTTTATCTTTCACACTTTCCTCTAGTAGTGCTCTTTCATGGATGGATGATATGAGCGTCCCCTTTATAACGGGGTGGTGACATGTGTGCCACTAGGCTCAAAAACAAAACAAAAGACGCGCAGTTGCGGCAACCGTCCCATTCGGCGCGTTTCCAATAGAAGTGTAATTTCGTCTAACACACCGCGAGGTAGTGGCTTTAACCGAAGCGACGTGAACAGCGCGTGAAATACACAAGGACGAAGAACCGACGAGGACTAGCGCTGCTTCCAACTGAAATTTATTAACACAAACATGGAAAAACGAGAACAAGTAGGCACACGTGTTCACCGCTCATTTGAATTGCGCATGACGGCAGACATGGGGAGGGAACCAATAAACAAAAAGAATTAATAAGCAAAAACCTAGCGCTTGTCCTCGTCGGTTCTTCGTCCTTGTGTATTTCACGCGCTGTTCACGTCACTATGGAATACCAACTAGCCCGGTCACACACCTTGCTTAACCCAAGCCTCGCTCATAGCATCGCTCCATATCGAAAAAAAGCTCTCCGACGCTCACCTGGCTGCCGTACCGCGTTCCCCGCTCACCCTTGAGAATTAACTGCGAGGCTAGAGGGAAGAGACAACGCGCGCATCGTTTCTCTTCGCGTTTCACGACGCTTTGGTGGAGTACGTATCGAGTATCGGTGTTTATTATGTGCTTGTTGACGCCATCTTTGCGTGGGATTCACCATATGCGGTGTCCACGTATATGTGAAAAACTTCAGCTACCGCAAGGGTTAAATCATGATCATGGGCGTTAGTCGTCGGTACGGAGATGTGACACTAGGCGTCAGCATGAATGCGTCCACATGAGGCGGTGCTACATCTGCCAAACAACAATAGACATCATACAATCTCTGATATACCAATGCACTAATGCAATCAACTACTTCTGTGTCGACACGTTTCACTTTCGTGTTATACCGATTCCTATGACAGAGGAATCAATCATGCTTTTTTCGCGTATTTTTGTCTGTGTTCATTTCTATTTCTCTCTTTCTCTATTTTTTCTTCTTCTTCATCTTCTTCTTCGCTCACAGAACACGTGCGCCGATTTTTCCAGCGAGACCTGTAGTAACTCTGATGGGTGAGAGAATGAGTACAGAGAGAGAAAGAAAGAGAAAGAAAGAAAGACGTAGAAGAAAAAGTCACAGTTTCACCGCAACGGCGAAGCAATGAATGCGACAGCAACAAATTGGAATGTAACGCAAAGAACGGAAAGCAGCTCGTAATTGCCAGCGCGTCGCTCGAGCCCAAAGGACGCAAGAAAAGAACGCACACAGGACGAGCGCGAACTATCATGCGTCACAGCTCGATACTTGAAGCGCACTGCTGAAACATAAAGCAGGACGCACGAAACGAACGAACAGGTACACACAGGACGAGCGCGAATGTTTGAACAGCGCGCTCCTTTCGCAAACGCGGCCGCTGCAGCGAGCGAAGTCGTCTTCGTACGCTCTGTGACTTCAGCGCGGACATCGCGGGGAAAGCACAAGACATACAACCACCCGCTCCGCCCTCTCCCGCCCGCTGCCTTCGTTCTGCGCAGGAAGGCGACCACGCCCTGTAGGGCGAAGAGCCTCGGCGTTCGCAGGAGCGGGGCGACGACCTTTAAAGCGTGCCCAGCGCCCAGAGCGCACATCGCGCCATCTCGCTGGTGAGTAAGAAAGCACGCTGAAGTAAATGGTGTATATAAATAGCTCGCCGTTAGCATGCTGAAAGACGCTACTCTCCGTGGCTTAGCCGTCTAACGCCGCGCGTTTCGGAGCGAGATATCGGCCGTTCGATTCCGCGCCTCGGAAAGTTTTAGGGGCGAAGCTCCTTAAGGCGGCACCCGTTCGTCCCTCGTAGTTGTCGTAGTCGTAGTGCGTAACCAGTCGTAACGCTAGTACCAGATCTTGACCTCCAAGGTGGTGCCGGTGGGAGATTTTTCCTGTGCGTTGTTGAACAATAAAAAATTCGCAGCGTGCGCGTTAACTTAAAGCCGAATTCTTCTGTCTCTCATTCCCCATTAGCAGCCATTGGCATGTTCCAGTAGGAAACGTTAGTAGATGTGTAAGTGTGAGCTAAAAGCCGACTTCTTCTGTCTCTCATTCCCATTAGCAGCCATTGTTTACCTCCAAGGTAGTGCCTGGTGAGATTTCTCCTATGCGTGATTAAACAATAAAAATTTTGTTAAAAACGCCGTTGATTGATGAAATAAACCAACGAAAGACGCCAGATGTTTTCTAAAAGCAAAACGAAAGAACGCCAGATGTTTCTGAAGCAAAACGAAAAGACGCCAGCTGCTTAACGAAAGACGCCAGATGTTTCTAAAGCAATGGTTTTTCTAAACAATGAAATTCACAGCGTACATGTAAATTAAAGTGAGCTGCAAGTCGTCATAAATCATCGAACCTTTAGTATAACGCGCCCGATGTCACGTCGGTGATGATGTACTGGGTAGAATTCACGGAAGATTCACGGTTTACCGATGAACCTCCGCAGCTTCGCCCACTCATGATCATTCACTCCGTGGATATGCTGTGATTTTTTTCTGAATTATTTTTCTTTGTGGCTTCTCTATATATATTGTAACGGCGCCTCTGGAGCGAGAAAGAGGAGCTGTAGGAGAAGACGACGACGAGGACTTTGTTGTTGCTTCCGTAGCCTCACCCCATTCAGTGCTCTGCCGCTAAGCGTTCTCAATAAACGCCTCCTGACGCGTAACAATATATTCACACACATATACATACACGGTGCATGACGGCGGCGACGGCAAAAATCAGCCGAGACTGTCCATATAATTGCCGAGCCAATGCCACCCAGAAAAAAATTTCCGCTGGCCGAGCTCCCGCGATGCGAGCGCCCTCACACGCGAGAGCGCGCTCCTTCTCTCCACTCACTCTCCGCTACTCCGCCCGCACCACCTGCTCCGGTTGCTAGGGGCGAGGATAAGCGCGCGCGCCCGAAGCTGTTGCTATGGGAGAGGGAGTGGGAGCGGAGAGGCGCGCGGACAACGCCGGATGCCTCACATAGCCCGACTAAGAAATGCATTCGCATTTAAAAGGAACATGAGAACCGTGCCGTAGTAGAGGCTGCAGATCTCCTCACCCTAAAGTGGACAAAGCGGGTATCAAGACAGCATAAGGAGGTTAGGCTACAGTACCTAGAATATAGTAAGTATATTCTAAGTACCGTAGTTTGGCCGCCCCGAAGCCCGCGTTTTTTTCGCACGAAGGAACGCTGTCATTGGGGCGCTCAATTAAGGCTACGCTATACAGGTGAAACCACTTGCCACGATTTCAGGTGCGATTGACGCGTGGTTGGAGGGACGCGCGCGACATTTTGACGAACGCCGCCGCAAAATTGCGCGGCTGCGTCTTCCTATACGGAATGGAAAAAACGCCAGGCCTGCGCGGAAAGCGCAGCACAGTCACAGCGAAAGCTGGAAGAGCGGCTTTTCTAGAGCGCGTTATAAACTCTCCTGTGGCTACTAATACAGGCACATTAGCAACGTACCCACTACGCCACAAAGCGTAATTTTGGGAAGTTTGGAAGCACCCAGCGCGACATTATTCGTTGTTCTGCGAAGAAGCGAGGTACCATATGTAAGCGATTATGTGCAGTTTGTTGATGCGGCGGTTGATGACGATGAATAATTATGGTTGCGCCCTTTGTAATGGGTGGGAAGCTTTAAACGACCCACTAGTTACGTAATGCATGTTGTGTGACGCCAGGTCGTTATTTAACTGTCCCACCACGCTTTATAACACACTTTAACCGGAGAAACGTAGAGCGAGAGAGAGAGAGAATTGACTTATTGAGACCCTGAGGAAATGGATCATGGGAGCCTTATGGGCTTCCTTGGCAACCAACAGAAGTGCACTTGCGAGGAACCCACTACGCTATAAATCATTGTAATTTTTGAGAAGTAGGGCAGTAGGCACTGTGCCGTTTTTCGTCATTTTACAGACAGCCGTGGTACCTGCTAAACGCATGTAAGGCATTATGCGTACTTCGTTGATGATGTGCGTGATGACGATGAAGAATTATGGCAGAGCTCTTTGTAATGGGTTGGAAGCATTCAACAACCTACTCGTTGCGCAATTCGCATTGTATGACGCCTGGTTACATAATTCGCGTTGTGCGACGCTTGGTGCTTATTTTACTCTTCTACCACGCTATATTGCATATGCTAATGTGGTTCCTTCCCGACATGAAGCCTGTATAGGACCTTTTTGCAAAGCAGTTTCAAGCACCGGAATGGCTCAGAGGTTGAATACTGGGCTCCCACGCAGAGGGCCCAGGTTCGAACCTCGTTCCATCCTGGAATTTTTCTTATTTAGTTTTTTTTCTTATTTCGAGCGATACTGGTTACGGACACCGGCGGCGGCGGCGGCGGCGGCGGACAACTACGGCACCAAAAACGGCCGGTGAAATGATCTCATAACAGCTTTTCGCTGTAAAAGAGCGCCGCGCGCGGCGCGTCGCCCGCTCGTCCGTCAAGGAAAGTTCAGGGTGCAGTCCCGTGTTGGTTTGGTTTCTTCTAATGCCGCCAGACGGCGCTGTCCACCACGCATCTCAATGGAACTTTTTGAAGGCGGCGTGCGCTTTGGACTAAATTCTAGCTACCCGGATAGACTTTCGCAAGTCGGCGCAAGACGGCGGCAACGCGGGCGCAGTTCGCGCGTCGCATTCTTCGCGACCGAAAAACACGCCATGCGGTGTTAAGCGTTATGGAGGCGGCGTGTTCCCGTGCGTACTTGTATTAAAGACGATAGTCTTTCTTGGGGAACTTAAACGCAGAAATTTTGGTCTGTCTGTCTGTCACCCGATTCAGCCACCCGGCCAAAGTTGAACCACTTGCTTACCGCCCACCCATCTTGAACTGGCACGGCTGTTCATACGTGTGAACGTTGTCGATCAAAAAGTAAATATTACGCATATAACATCAGTAGGTAAGTATTACGTGGTGTGTTCCTTTAATAGAAAATACATAGATACATAATTCTAAAGACCTTAGTTTCTTAAGCTGCGGCTGCGCTGAAAATGCCATGCTATGCGCGCCGACGAACGCCCTCTGCCACGGAGGAAGGAAACCCTCTGCACAAGCTCATGTTTCCCGATGTATTTGCCAGATGGCGTCCATATCTCACGCAGCTAGAGTTGCTGTGCATGCTACCTTTAGGTAGCATATTCCTACCTAAAGGTAGCATATACAGTAACTCTAACGCAGCGTAGACGCAGCGCCTCCTCTATCGTCTTTACACGGCATTTGCAGCGGAGCACGCAGATACGCGGCCAATTTTCAGGGGCGAAGCTCCTTAAGGCGGCACCCGTTCGTCCCTCTTAGTCGTAGTGCGTAACCAGTCGTAACGCTAGTACCAGATCTTGACCTCCAAGGTGGTGCCGGTGGGAGATTTTTCCTGTGCGTTGTTGAACAATAAAAAATTCGCAGCGTGCGCTTTAACTAAAAGCCGAATTCTTCTGTCTCTCATTCCCCATTAGCAGCCATTGGCATGTTCCAGTAGGAAACGTTAGTAGAAGTAGAAGTGTAAGTTTTAGCTAAAAGCCGACTTCTTCTGTCTCTCATTCCCATTAGCAGCCATTGTTTACCTCCAAGGTAGTGCCTGGTGAGATTTCTCCTGTGCGTGATTAAACAAAAATTTTGTTCAAAACGCCGTTGATTGATGAAATAAACCAACGAAAGACGCCAGATGTTTTCTAAAAGCAAAACGAAAGAACGCCAGATGTTTTAAAGCAAAACGAAAAGACGCCAGCTGCTTAATGAAAGACGCCAGATGTTTTCTAAAGCAATGGTTTTCTAAACAATGAAAATTCACAGCGTACATGTAAAATTAAAGTGAGCTGCAAGTCGTCTAACTCTCACGGAACCTTTAGTATAAACGCGCCCGATCTCACGTCGGTGATGATGTACTGGGCAGAATTCACGGAAGATTCACGGTTTACCGATGAACCTCCGCAGCTTCGCCCACTCATCATCATTCACTCCGTGGATATGCTGTGATTTTTTCTTTCACTTCAACGTGTCTCCGTGTGGTGACGTCAATGTGTTGGTAACATCCACTTGAATATTCGGTTTAGTATCTTAAGATGAAAGGTATTAGTCTAAAGGATATGAAGCGAGCCTAAGGTATTTTCGCTTCACAAGTTTATCTTATGTTTGGTCGGAATAGCCTTTTCATGTACTGAAAAAACCCCTGATAAAACCAGAATCGGCTCGCAGGCTTTTCACTTTACCATACCTTTGCAGTTCCTATGACATTCGGCTCCATGCACAGTATGGTGGTGTGTGCGTTCTTTACGCTATCGCAGGTTTACTATTCCTGCTCGTTTAACGCTCTCGATTGTAAACCCATTTTATGGTGCTAGCATCTACACAGACCTAAAGCAAATTCCCTGCGGAGCACCCCGCTTTCACCACCGAGTGGGATTGTCCACAAATTATAAACAGAATCTCAAAACAAAAATAGAACATCATAAAAGAAGGGAAAAATTGCATTTGATAGATATAATATATAAACATAGGTTTAGTACAAAGAAGGTTCAATTTTCAGAATAATTATTAAAATTAATTGAATGGCGATAGGTGCGTATCGAAACTACACAAACGGGCACATTGATTCACCAAAAGTGAAAATAGGCGATTCACGTTCCGTGGATGCGTAGTACACAAGTGAACGGTTACTCAACACACGCGTAATAGCTAATTACCAATAATTAGGGTCCTAATTACACAATTTAAATCCCATAGCTTAGCTCCCATTAGTGTAAGGAGGACAACGTTCGCGGTGTTGCTCCCGCTCCAACAGTGCACCCCTCTGTTGACTTCACTCACAGCGGTAAGATATCTGTACATTGTCGACGCAACTTGAACTGAAGCTAGCGCTCGCGAATTTGTGTAGTGGAAAAGTAAACTAATCAGTGTACTCATAATTGCCCCGTTTATACGTTCGTTTCATTTGCCAATTTCTAAAAAAATATTCGGACGTCACACATTTTTTGGGGGGGAGACACATATTTTGTACGTATTTTTGTTTCGTGTTCTGGGTCATGGAGCCAATTGACCTGTGAAATGCAGCTTTTTTTTCTCGCCACACCAAACAACTTCTATACGAGCTCTTGGTGTACATGCAACGTGGTTAAATAAACTCAAACTTAAAACCACGCTTGAGTATGAGGGACGCCGCAGTGGAGCACTACGGAATAATATCGCGCGCATGAAGTCTCTTCAAGGTATACCGTAAGTTAAAAAAATTACACCATCTCCCGCTAAAGGGGACCATGAGGCGATGCGAAGCCGGAGCACTTGCACGATCGCGTTCCGTTGGCGTTCGTTGGGCATGCTACCGACCTCGCGTCGTGGAACGCGAAGAGGGACGCTACGCGCGTCGTATCTTCCATCTAGCCTGGCCGTTAATTCTCACAGGGCGAGCGGGGAACGCGGTCGACAGGCGGGCGAGAGGGGGGCAGCGTAGGAGAGGAGAGAGAAGAGGAGGGGACGCGCATGCGCTCGAGCTCATTGCGGCGTTGCGCAGGAGAGAATTTCGGCATGTCTAGCCCGCGTTTCAGAGGAAGAGTGAAAAGGGGAGGGGAGAGGGGGTGGGGAGAGGAAAAGTGGAGAGGGGAAGTGGAGAGGGGAGGGGGTGAGTGGAGAGGAGGTGTGTGGAGAGGGTATGCGCATGCGCAGTAAGGGTGGTCACGCCGCACACCACCACCACCGGATTGAGCTCCGCCTTAAGATACTTCGCATCTAAAACCCGTAGAGTTTGCACCTTTCGCCCCTATCGAGTCAATGCGCCGCCGTTGCTGGGAACCGAACCCGCGTCTTCGACCTTCGCAGCGCGACGCCTTAGCCGCCAAGCTTTACCACGGCATATCGCCTTTCTCTTTCACGTGCGCAAAAATTATTGATGCGTTACATTATAACTCTGAATTAAAATCTGTGTAATGTGTCAGATATAGCAACAGTTACTGAACTTCTTGTCTAATTTACTGGCTATCATCATCATCATCACCAGGGGCCTATATTATGTTCACAGCAGAACGAAGTCCTCTCCCAATGGTCTCCAACTCACCCTGCGCTGAGCGAACTGATTACATTTTATGCCTCCAAATTTGTTAATTTGTTCGTTCCACTTAACCCTCTGCCGACCTCTACCACGCTTCCTATATCTTCTTATTAACCCCATCGCTCTAGATGACCATCGGCTGTCTCTGCTTCTCATGAGGTGACCTGCCCAGGCCCACTTTCTTTTCTCTTAATATTAACCGGGATATCGGCTACCCCTGTTTCTTGTTCTCTGATCCCCTCTTCTGTCATCCTGTCTCTTACAGTTAGGCCTACCGGTTTTCCTTCCACTGGACGTTCCACTGCCTGCACATAAAGCCGTAACTGATTAAGAGCGTATACGGTCGGTATACATAGCGACCAGCGAACGATAGTTCTTGCTAAATGTCTACTTACGATCGGCTCATTCGAGAAAATTGGGCCACTTTTAGGTCACTCGATCTCCCATTCGAGCGACGTTACCGCGTAATTAGATACCGTATCTATATAGAGGGTTTGTGGGTCAAGTATTAAGAGACTCTCGGAGTGTCAGGCGGCTGAGGAGCCCCCGGAAATTGCTGAGGTAACCGGGTCGCGATGAAGGCGCTTCTATCAAGGAGGCACGGGTGCCCAACCCCATCACGCGTGAACCGTCCAAAATTAACGAGCTCGACCCAACAAGGCAGTGGTTATAGGGGGAGTGCAACTGCGATAAACCGCATTACTCGAGGCTCAAAGAGGGTCAGCAATAAGAAAAAAGAAGACAACGGCAGAGGAAACAAGTATATAGTTAAGGCAAGGAATAGCTGCATTATTGGCGACGTCTTGTATTAGGATAGGGCCGAGAGGGGATGGGTTGCTATGCAATACTACATAGTGATTAGGGAATATCTGGATAAGTGGAACAAGTCTTAATAAAGCGCATTAAAACTAGACGAAGCGAGAACTCCTAATAGAGTGTACAGTCCACTGACCTAAATACCACGTACTTACCCTGTTGTTTTGAATGCACCGCCCCTCGTACTGTGATCACTTTTGTTCGGCCTAATTTACGATATGCAACGAGAGAGAGAGAGAAAGGAATAACTTTATTAAGCCAAAAAGCCCAGATTCAAGAAGGCGAGAATGCTGACCTGTGGTTTTTCTTTTCTGTAGGTTGCTGTTCATAAACTATACTGCACAGGCGCAACTGTATTCGCTACGAAACGTGCCCACGCATGAGTGGGTCAGGTGTATGATAGAATTTACGTTTTACCCAGCGGAATAATGTCGCAGTAGTCGTTGGTGGAACCTTATGGGAGGCGATCTTGCGGGCTGGTTGTCGGGTGGGCGCATCATAGTAGCTGAGGTGATTAAAAAAAAATATGTCTAGGAGCTCTTGCCCTATCATGAAAAGGGGGACAAGCGAAGCATGACGGGGCTTGCCTGGCCTACTACTTTTGTTTATTTGTTTATTTTGTTTGTTTGTTTGTTTTTTTTCCTTCGTTCTATTGCACTGCGCAATGCTCACTCCTAACTCTTTTCTCATAACGAAACTTGGACGTTCAACCACGTGCTTAGCAGCGCGACATTGAAGTTGCTACAGGCAACAACGACGCTCGGGCGTTCGTGCCCAGGCAACAATGAATTCTGGCTACGTGAAATGACAAGTAGCCTCGAGAAAAAAAATTATCTTTGTCGTTCTATCTTTTCTCTCTTTCTTCCCTTTCCTTCTGTCTATTTCTCTCTTGCCTGTCTTTATATGCCTGTCTTTCTCTCTCTCTCTCTAGTCGTTCTCTCGCCTTCTATCTTCTTCTCTCTTTGTTCCCTTTTCTTTCCCTATTTCTCTTTCCCTTTCTTTCTACGCCTTTCTTTCTCTGTTTCTCTATCTTTTCCCTCTTTATTCCCTTTCTTTCCCTTTCTATCTATTTCGCAATCTCTCTGTAGTCGTCCCCTCGCCAAACGTACTACCGTCACGGAAGTACACCAGTGAAATGCAGATGACAAAGAACAACTAGAAGAAGAAGTTTCATTTATTTGGATGACCTGGGAGTGGAAGCCACGATCTCTCTGTCCGTGACGATAGGTGCCAGCCGCTGTATGCACCGCGTGCTTAAAGGATCACAAGCGCGCCTTGTATCTCTCACACCTTCTCTCCATCGTGATGCTCTTGGTTTGCAAAGGCCGTGTTGAGGCCTAGGAGCAGTGATGTGAAGTACTGCATCATGATACTAGCGGATGCCGACAGGGGGCGCTTCGGTGTGTCAGCGAAGCGGAGGCTGACTTTCCAATTTCTCTCCCATTTCGTTTAAAAAATGATACCCTCCCCGCCCCCTCCTACCGAGCTGCATCGCAGCGTTCGCAGTGATTCGATTGCGCGACTGCGCAGCAATGCGCTCTGTCTTTCGCGTCGTGTCAGAGTGTGTCGCCTCGTCTCAAGCGCAGTGAATCTTCCACATGCACCGTCGGCCTTTCTCAGCCGCCTACTGCGTTGAGTGGCATGACACCCACAAAGAAAACTAATCGCCGCAGAAAGGCAACGACGTCGATGGGCGAATGTCGCGCGAGTAAATGCTTTGGTGCAGCGAGAGACACGCCAGCAGAAAGCGAAACCCCTTAGCGCGTTCATGGCTACACCTACGAGCACTGCCTCTCGCGTTTCTGAAGCGCTGTGTGGTACTGTATGCATGAGCAGAGGTGTAGGTTACCCGATTATTGGAGAGCGCACACCTTGACATTTCTCTCTTCAAACGACGACGCTTTCCGACGTATTCCGAGCGCATATCGAGTAGCAGTGAATAAATTATGTCCTTGTTGATGCCATCTTTGCGCGGGACTGATTATATGCTGTGTCCGGGTGTATGTTAACTACTTACCACAAGGATTAAATCGGGATTTTGGCGTTAGTCATCAGATGTAGATGTGCCAACAGGCGTGAACGTTTGTGCATCCACGTCAAACGGCGCTAAAGGTCCCAAACACCGATATACATTGTGCAAGCTTCATACATCACTGTACAATAAACAATCAACCATATTCCTGTGAAGCAACGGTTCACGATCGTGTTATACCAATTCCTATGACGGAAGAATCAAGCATGTCTTTTTAGATGCGAAGCAGCTTTTGCGCCTGTGTAAGGGGCTGGGTAAGACGCTGTGGCCTCTCCCCCTTACACTCTCTCAGCAATAACTTGATGGCGTCGGGGAACGAGATTATGGAGACGCGCGATGAACCCGCGTGGCGTGCTCCAACAAGAGTTCGGGACGAGTAACAGCAACAGCAACTACAGTGAATTCATGGTGTGCTCCACATGCAAAGACGCATTAACATCGGGCAAGGTGCCCGTGATGAACGGAACTTTAAGTCAACCCATGCGCTCCTTCGCATCCCCGCATGGTTTCCTTTAGTGGGAGATGGTAAAAAAATTTTTTAGTTGTATGTATGTGTTTCTTTCTTCACGGCAATTATTGTTTTACATGCCAGAGGGATGAGCAGTTTCCTGGTTCAGTCGGCGTAAAGTGCTTCCGCATGAAATAATTGCACGACATTAAGCTTTCTGTGCTCGTACGAGGGAAGAGGTAGGCCGCTCTTAATTTGGCGAACACTGAAATGTCCATCGACGATCCACCGTCAACGGAGCCAAATGTTAAAGGCGGCGCTTACTGCACGTTAGAGTACACAAACTTCAAGCTTGCTCTGCTCACATCAACGTTTATGTAATCAATTACATTACGAATATTGGCAGTATTCGAATAGTTAGCAAAACAGCAATTGAACGCTTTGTCTTTGGCGCAGACTCTTTAAGCTATCGTTCATCACACGAGCTTGCACTGTAAGAGCGAGAGAGAAAGCGTTTATTATTTTTTACCTGACTCGCGATAGCCGAAGAATGACGACGCGTATTTGAATGAGTGCATACCGAGTACTACTGTTTTGTGCTTCTTGATGCCTTTTTTTTGCGCGAGATTCCGCATATGCGGTGTCCAGGTGTGTGCTAACTACTTCAGCTACCACAAAGGTTTAATCATGACCATTGGCGTTAGTCGTCGGGTTGAAGATGTGCCACCAGTCGTCAGCGTAGATACATCCGCATCAAACGGTGCTATAGCCGCCAAACACCAACAGACATTGTGGAAGCTCTCCGTGCACAATAAACATTTACATACTTCTGTGAAGACACATTTAAATTTCGTGTTATACCGATTCCTACGATGGAGAGATCAACCATATTTTTTGCCCTTATCCATCGATTACAAAATGAAAGAGATGCCATTTTGAGCCGACCTGGAAGAAGGCGGAAATGCTTTTTTTCCTCTTCGTTGTTGAGGTTCTAGAATTTCGAAGAATGCTGGCACCTGACACGAGCGCACTCGCGCGCAGCGTCAAAACCTCGCGAGCATTCTATGTATATGCTAAAACGCGGCACAACTTGGCCCCAAGCATTGTTCGCGAGAAAGGTTTTTGACAACGCCACACCTCCCCCCCCCCCCCCCCCCGGAGAGGAGGTGTAGGGAGGGGGAGGATTGGTTGCGAAACGCCAATGCCACGACCTGCCTTCTTTACAGTGGTGCACACATGCAATTTGAGTGGATTCGGGAAAGAGTGGATTGCTTTTTACTGGAAAGTTCTGGCCTCTTCGGGGACTTATCGGGATTCAATAGTTGTTTTCGGAGTGTCGGTGCAACGCGCAAAAAAAGGAAAATAATATAAAGAACGCCAGAAATATCGATGCGCAGTTGACGTACTTACATAAAGCTTGCGCTCAGACCTTTCTGTTTTTTGCATGGTCAACTATGTTGGTCTTTATGTTTAGTTCCATTCTGAGAGTACGGAAAACACATATATTAAAGACAACATTCAATTGAACTAACTGGACTAAGTATATTGCGCTTGTCGTTCGATGATGTAGGTCAGCGGCGTAGGCGAAAATTTATTTCGAAAGAGTGGGAAGGGGTCCAACCCCCTTTTGTGTAAGTTCGTGAGTATGCATTTATATATCACATTACACCAGGGATATTTTGGATACAGAGCTTGTTTACCGCGCAATAGCGCTAAACAAATATTTCGACAGCAACAAGAACACATATTATACAGGATACTCCAGCTAACTTGCGCCAAGTAAAATTTTTTATTTCGCGCTTGTAAAGAAAAGCCGGAAAAAATTAAGCAGGGCCGCTATTTTAGAATAGATGATGTAATCCGATGTTGCTATACATACTTTGTAACTTTTCAATTGATTATTTTTCGTTAGAGCTACTATTATAAAGACCAATTAGGTCACCTTTGTTCATTACTCAGCTTATCGAATTGGCAGTTAACTTAGCGCGAAGGAAATATTCCGACGTTTCAGAACAAGTGCTAGGACTTTTGCTTTGAAGTTTTTTCGCTAGAGTTATTAATTAAAATTTTAATTATGCAAACTATGGTAACTACCCCGCTTGGCAGATTGAATAAAATATCCTGACGTGCTGCGTACGGCTCAGAACAAGACTGGGCCAGTTCCGCACGCGTACCGCATGTGTTTCTTTTTCCAATACGAGGCGCAAGTTAGCTGAAACACCCGTATAAATGCCCTTCTTTTTTTTTTGCGCGCGGATCTTATTTGCGGCGCAAGAAAGTTGAACAACCATTTCAACAACGACACATATTATATTAGTGATTTCTTGTACACAGAGCTTGTTAATGGCGACACAATGCTAAACAATCAGTTGAATAACAGCAACACATATTGTCTTGGTCATTTCTTGCATACGGAGCTTGCTTACCGAGCCACAACTCTAATGTAACGCTTGAACAACAACAACAACAACAACACCAACAACAACAACAACAACAACAACAACAACAACAACAACAACAACAACAACAACAACAACAACAACAACAACAACAACACATATTTGTGATTTCTCCCATACGTATCCTGTTTGCGGCTCAACAGCGCTAAACAACCATTTCAACAACAATAACAGCACACATTATATTAAGGATTTCTTGTATACAGAGCTTGCTTAAGGCACAATAACGATAAACAAACATTGTAACAGCAACGACACATATTATATTAGTGATTTGTTGTAGACGGCGCTTACTTACGGCGAAATAACGAAAAACATATATTTGAACAACAACACATATTAGTGATTTCTTTCATACGGAGCTTGCTTACGGCACAATAACACGAAAGAAAAGTTTTAGCAAAGACAGCAACGACGCATATTAGTGATTTTTTGCATAAGGAGCTCGCGTACGGCGCAGTAACTCTAAACAAACATTAGAACATCAAAAATACACGCTATATTAGTGATTTCTTGTAAACAAGACTTGCTTACGGCGCAGTAACAAAAAGCAAACATTTTAACATCAACGACACATTATATTAGGGATTCCTGAGATAGAGTGCATGTTTAAAGTGCAATAACGCTATACAAAAATTTTAGCAACACCAACAAAAACAACAGCACGTATCGTATTATAATGATGTTATGAGTAAGGAGCTTGTTTACGGCGCAACAATGCTAAGCAATTTAACAACAACGACGACAAAGATTGCGTTAGTAATTTCTTGCATACGGAGCTTGTTTGCGGCGCAATAACAATAAACATTTTGGCAACAACAACACCTATTAGTGTTTTTTTGCATAAGGAGCTCCTGCACGGCGCAGTAACGCTAAAGAAACAGTTCAACAACAACAAAAAAGATATTATATTAGTAATTTCTTGTATACGGAGCTTGGTTATGGCGCAACAACGCTAAACAAACATCTTATGAACAACGACAGAAATTATATCAGTGATTTCTTGCACACTCAGCTTGTCTACGGCGCAATAACGCTAAACAAACATTTTAGCAACAACATCAGCAACACACATTATAGCGGTGATTTCTTGAATACGGAGCTTTGTTTACGGTACAATAACGATAGACAAATTCTGCAGCAAAGACAGAAAACGACGACGATGACGGCAACATCTTTTATGCTTCTGATGTTGTGACTGCGGGGTTCTTTACTGCGCGATAATACTATATAAACGAACATTTCAGCAACAGCAACCACTATAACAATACCAGCAACAACACGTACCATCCTATACGGATCATGCGCAACGGGGAGCTTGTTTACGCCCTCTATAACCGTCTTTCTACGTAGCATTCACTGTCCTTAAGAAGAAGATTGCCGTGCAAGGCTTGGTTCCTTTGACATAGTGAACCTCCTACAGAGATGCAACATCAGTTCAGTTGTCGCCACTTATTTTGCCCGGATGGCGTACAGGCAGAGCTGAAAGCAAAGCACATGACAAACGGGTCCTGGAACCAAAGGACACGTTTCCAGGAAATCTCCGGGTCCGAGCCGCAGGGCACGTAAGCGGATATCTGTCACAAGAAGAAACGAGCCTGATCGATAATACTGCGACCTTGTCCGCGCTTTTTACCACCTGCGCCCAGCAGAAAAAAATGTTCTTGCTTTCTGGCTTTTATTCTTTTCCCTGTTTCGTCGGTTTCGTTGGATGCGCATTACATGCCCCTGCTGACCGCTAGATAGATAGATAGATAGATAGATAGATAGATAGATAGATAGATAGATAGATAGATAGATAGATAGATAGATAGATAGATAGATAGATAGATAGATAGATAGATAGATAGATAGATAGATAGATAGATAGATAGATAGATAGATAGATAGATAGATAGATAGATAAGATAGATAGATAGATAGATAGATAGATAGGACGACGAAAATTTATGTAAAGCCCTGCCGCAGTTCCAAGATTCATTCCTGTGACTCTTTTTGCGACCGCGGTTGTTCAACAGGGTTCCGGGAAAAGAAAAATGTGGCAGAGTGATCTCAACAGACTCCCAAAAACGGATAAAAAAGCAAAGAAAAAGCAAGAAGTGTAAAGCGAGCTTACGTAGACCGGCTAAAGCCTGATCGGTCAAGGTCGCCCTTCGAGCAGCTGCTGGTCAGGGCTCTCATGCGGCCCCGGGAATAGCTAAGAGGAGGAGAAGAAAAGAGCGGCGGGATTATTTCTGGCTCACCGAGTGTTGCTCTTCCTAGCCGCAACGCGGCGCACTTCCCTTCACCCCACCTTTCAACCTTGCCTGCGTGATGTCATCTGTCTTGCGCTTGTTATGTCTTTTTCTTCTTTGTGTGGGAAGTCTGCTATCGCCTGCTCTCCTCCTCTTCCACCTGTGTGCGCAGCGCAAAGCTTGTTGCGCTTGCGTGCCGCAACGCGGTGCGCCTTCCCACTCCCCGCCTTCCCTCCTCACTTGGTTCTTTCCTCCATGCATCTTCACCGTTCGCTTGGAAGCGCAAATTTGCGCAGCTAAAAAGTACGAAGCGGTAAAATTGCGGCGTATCGAGGCTGGGCAGAGATACCGAGCAAAGTATTCCGGGATACAGATATAGAAATACATATGCTGGAACCCTAAAATTCGGAAGCTGAGATACCTTTATTCTTGACGTAACGCCATATCTCGGAGATAATTTTGCATGAAGATAAAAAACGTGTCCCGGAATACAGATACACAAATCGAGATACAGGAACACATATACAAGAATACAGATTCTGGAATACTCTTTTTCTGGGATGCAGGTTCTCCGCAATGTATTTAATAAGTGCAGCATGATATTGCGAATTATGCTGCAGCATAATAAAACTTGCAAGTCAAGCAAATCGGTTGAATCACTAAAGAACACGAGAAGGGAACATGAGAAGGGAATATAAGAAGGGAAAAATTTCTTCCTTGTCTTCAGTATCTGCTGGTTGTAATTGAGGTTGTACTAAGGATCAACAGTGAATTAAGAAAAATTTCTTAAAATTTAAGAAAAATTGGCTTCTGCGCAAGAAGCATCTAACACTAGAAGCCACAATAGAGTTTTGCAAAATGGCGGAGGTGGCGGCGTTGCAAAACCGGACTCTTGAAAACGCTGCCAGCGGCGAAGTGAACGTGCACCGTGTCACTGGGTCGTCGGGAATGTTGGAGAGAAACGCAATTCGCGGTCGGTGCGGTTATGCTGCCGAAGGGCTCATGAACCGAGAAGATGCCCAGCGTTGGGGCAAAACTTTGCGCCTTATTCAAGAGGAAAAATCACGCTTAATTGTCTCTGAACGCCCTGAACTCTCGTGATGTAACTTGAGGACCTCCATCTGTACACACTTCGAGCGGTAATCTGTGACAGGCCAACATCATTGAAATGTTTTGCTACTACCGCCTTGATGGTTGTCTGAGATAAGTAGAGTACTTATCTCAAACAAGCTCCGCCTTTACGATGCTCTACTCGAGTGCGAAGGCTACGTGCGGGACTATGATACCCTTCTGTTCTCCAGAGGAAGGAAGATGTACCGGTAGGGGGCCGGCGCCCAGGTGGTCTGGCAACATTAGTCTCGTGATTCGGTCTTTACGGCGTATGCTCAAGAAACTATCAGTCCGACTACACTTGCAACGCTGTGTGCGTGTCATTCTCTACAAAAGAAAGGGAAGAAAGAGAAATGAATATAGAAAAAGAAAGGAATAGAAACAGATAGAAAAATAGATATAACAAACAGAGAGAAAAAGAAAAAAGAAAGAAAGAAGTAAGGAGAAACAAGGAAGGCCACCCAGCTGTGTTCTTGCTTCAGGCTTGGCACCGTTAGTGCGTATTCACCATATATTCTTTTTCTTTCAAAACAAATCTTGTTTGTACTGAGCATTCATTATATTTTGACAGTATAGTTATTACGTCCTCCTTTACTTTTCAACCAGTTGATTTAGCCCTTCTTTCAGTACACCAATATGTTCTTTTTTTATTTTTGGTGCATCCAAAGACGGTTTATGTAAGCCCATTTACATTCCCATAAAGTACTTCGAAATATACATAAAAACGCGCACCAGTACTTCCGAGGTAACAACAGCGTAAAGAGTACCGGAGCCCGAGAAAAATTGCGAGGTGAAGGATGGGCGGGAGCTGTTTTATCGGGTTTACTCACGTACTTTGCAATAACGCCTCGTGAAGCACGCTAATGCGTACACATGACGGATATAAAAACGAAAACAAAAACCAAAAGAGAACACTTCATGGCAGTGTTTGTTTATATATTGAACAGTTGAATTATGTCGATGGGAAATACGGGCGACGTAATAATAGAAGCATAGAAGGCACGCAAGAATACACACGCACAAACACACATCGCAGGAAGAGTCGTGACACAGGTGGTGTTTACTACAGACCGCAAATACTTCCCGCGTAGATGAAAGGCAGTGTTTGCTTTCGGAGCGAAATTTTGCTTGTCTACTGCCTTCCACGGCCCTGATCTGTAAATATTTTGCAAGCTATTTTATTATTATAACGACAGTTGGTAACGTCAAATGCCGCGTGAAACAGGGCACTTTTTGAAACAACGTTGCCATACTAATCATAGTAATAGACGCGAATGTTATGGACTCATCTTTTAATTAACATTTATGATCTCCTGCTCACATATTGAATGCAGGTGGGTTGATGCGCTTAGTCTATATAAATGTAGCATATGTATGTTCTTTTATGTATTGCAATAACTTTACGTGTAACGCCAGATTTCTGTCCACTGATATGACCATTTTTTGCATGCGTAAGCGTTGCTTTGACGAAATGCGGCGATCTACAGATTTAATATAATTGAATTTTGTGCAAATAAATCTGTAATATGCAATACAGTTACGCAAACGTTGCGTTGCAACGTTTGCTATTCCCACTTAGATTTTAATATATAATACTTGATCACCAGGAATGCAAAGCGTAGTTTCAGAAATCGATCGATTCTTGTCGGATAAACAATTGTATTAGGGAAACACATAAGCACAATGTTGCCTCTCGAAGATACATCTATCGGCACGGGGACACAGATGTCTTAATAAAATAGCACTTGCTAATCAAATAGGCGCAAGGTCCTTGTCCGTTTCGTGTTCTTGTGTCATTAGTCTCAGTCCATCTATGCAGCGCGTCGTTTCACTTCGCATTCAAATATACAGGGTGTCTTAGCTAAATGGCATCAAGTATATATACATTTGACTTCACGCAGTCTCAAAAAAAGCTGGAAAACAGTTAAATAGGTCAGTTATCTGAGCATAGATGAAACAAATTGAATTTGCTGAAGAAAGGTTAGAACTTTTCTATCAAATATTTCTTGTTAGAGATACTATTTTGAAGGTTAGCCAAGCAATCTTTGTTAATTACCCAGCTTATCGTATCGGCAGTTATCTTAGTATGCGTAAAATATTCCGACGTTTCAGAACAAAAGCTGCATCTTCGCGTTGAACATTTCTCGCTAGAATCGCTAAATATAAAACAATGAAATTTTGGTTATTACCCAGCTTGGCGGATTGGAAAAAAAAAAACAGCCTGACGTGCTGCAGGCAGTGCGACACGAGTAGCTCATATGTTTGTTTCCGTAATACTAGGCGCAAGCTAGCTGAAACACCCTGTGTTCAGTTTTTTAAAAGTAATTTTTCTCTAATAATATTATAGTTGCCCATATGCCGAGATGAATTTGTATATGCCTTCTCCTGGCGAACATTGTGAACAAAAATGTGCCCGTGCGAAGCAAGAAATGTTGAAGATCTGAAGAAGCAAGTACAATGACTCATGGAGTAGATTTTACTTCGTGGAGTAGATTTCAATAATAATAATCTGGGGTTTAACGTCCCAAAAACGACGATATGATTATGGGGGACGCCGTAGTGGAGGGCTCCGGAAATTTCGACGACCTGGGGTTATTTAACGTGCCTCTACATTTAATTACACGGGCTTCAAACATTTTCGCCTCCATCGACAATGCAGCCGCCACGGTCGGGATTCGATCCCGTGACCTACGGGCTGCAGCAGTCGAGCGCCATAACAAGTAGACCACCGAGGTGGGGCGAGTAGATTTTCCGTTCATCTCTCTGAACATACACGTCCATAAAATTCGATGCACAAAGCACTCCAAACATTGCATATGTGTAAACACTTCATATCTCGCAGTACACACATTTGCATTTAATGGTGGCAGCACTTATTTGCATAACTCATCAGCAGCGGAGATCATTAACCTAAACATTATATCGGAATAAAAAGATGTGACCAGTGTGGGGCATTCGCATTACTTGGGATTATGTGTATTACACGGCATAAAATTAAATACAAATTACACACATTGCATTTACTTGCATACGTATTTTATCGCAACTGATCACAATTTATGTACAATTTTATATAAAATAAGAGGGCTTACGAAATAGTCTGCTAGAGGTTATGGCCAGACGGAAAATCAGTGTTGACATGCTAGCAGATGACGCTCGACCTTTATTATACTAACAAGGAAGAAAACAAATATGAAATGAAATATACGTATTTACGATAGAATCAGTTGACATTGACCCCAGCATGCGCATCGGGTGTCAAGTTATTATAGCATAGACTTGACCACTCTTCCAAAAGCTTCACGTCCATAGATTGCAACAGCTATGTAAATGCGCTGAATGAAGCACAGACGAGAAACGTAACAGGGGACAGGACAAGTGGTGCGCAAACTTTCAACTGTTTATTTTCGCAAAAGCACGTCAAAGATATACACAAAAAACACTGAAGATAACAAGGACTATATTGCAACGTGTTGTTCATCGAATGAGGTCATTTTGGTGCTATCATGCTCCGCATGTGTATTCCTAACTAATGTGGCGGTTGTCAATAAAGTTAAATGCTGCCTCACTGAGGGCAATAGATGCAGAGCTCACGTGATTGTGTGATTTAAACATGAAAAATGCCTCCATGATTTCGCGTGTTCTTTTAGACCTGCAATGTGCCAACGTCTGCGTTTGGTTAAAAATGGGATCACATCCGCATCTTGCGCAATGAGTAGCTAAGTGCCCTGGTGACTGCAGCATTTCTGTGGCGTACCTATGTTCTCTTAATCTTGTGTTTATGCAACGCCCAGTCTGCCCAATATAGCATTTTCCGCACGTGAACGGAATTTTGTAGACTACGCCCTCGTCACATTCTAAATATTTGTTAACATGTTTGATGGTGCATTTTTTCACGAGCGTAGTATCGGGGGAATCATTAACTTGTTTGCAAAGGCCTTTAAGCTTCAAAGGGGCAGAGAAAACAACTCTAGCGCCATGCTTTTCCCCAATCTTTTTGAGAGCATGGGAAGTCTTGTGCATATATGGAACGACACATATGTTCCTAGTTTGCTCGTTTTCTTTTGGTGCCTTCTTACTGCCAAGCAATGTTTTTAGGGTCTTTTCAGCGACAGAAGCTATTAAAGATGCCGGGTATCCGCTGTTCTTAAGCTTCTTTGCTTGTTGCACGATACTATCATTGACCTTGTGGTCACATGATCTTCTGACTGCCAATGTGAAGCATGAGGAAGCTATGGCCCTCTTGACGAGCTTCGTATGACCTGAGTCGTACGGCAGCAGGGACTTATTGCTCCTAGTTTTATATTCCCAGCATGTATGGGACTCTTGGAATGTTAGCTGCAAATCTAAAAATTGTAAGCTGTCGTTACTTGGCATCTCAACAGTGAATTCAAGCCCTTGGTGTGCCTGTCTGAACAATTCTAAGCATTTGTCTTTTTTATGTTCCGTAAAACAATCACGCGGGAAACAAACCAAGAAATCATCCACGTAACGAAAGCATTTCACAGCCCCCGAACTGGCCAATTTTTCCTGCAAAGTTCTATCGCCTCTGGCTAAAAAAGTGTCGCATAGTGCTGGGGCCACACACGAGCCTATGCAGATTCCCTTTCTTTGTGTGTACACCTGGTCTTGGAACTTGACAAACAGCGATTCTAGGTACAGCGAAAACATATTCAAGAAATCTGAGACTTTCAGTCCGTACTGGTTCTGGAACTTGACCACTCCAAAAGCATCTATGCGCTCTTCTACAGCTTGCAAAGCTGCACGTTGTGGAACGTTGTAGAAAAGATCTGTCACGTCGATTGAAAGGCATTTCAATGGCTGTGCTCTGCTGAGAAAATCAACAACTTCATCTGAGTTTTTAACTTGGAAGGGGTCATCCAATGGAAGCACTGCTAGTTGCTGTTGCAGGAAAAAAGCTACGGCGTGTTGCCATGTTGTCCTGTCTTCCACAATTACCCTGAAAGGGTTGCCATCTTTATGTGTTTTGACTGAGAAGAAAGGTTTGAGTGTCAGCTGGGTAGCACTTTTAACTTCCTTGGCCAGTCTTTCCAACCCTGCTTTTTGACACATCTGTACGGCTTTCTTCTTTGTATCCAGGATCTTTCTGTGGTCTGCGTGGCAAGCTTCTTTAAAATTCTTACTCTTTAAAATTCTACCCAGCTGACACTCAAACCTTTCTTCTCAGTCAAAACACATAAAGATGGCAACCCTTTCAGGGTAATTGTGGAAGACAGGACAACATGGCAACGCGCCGTAGCTTTTTTCCTGCAACAGCAACTAGCAGTGCTTCCATTGGATGACCCCTTCCAAGTTAAAAACTAGGATGAAGTTGTTGATTTTCTCAGCAGAGCACAGCCATTGAAATGCCTTTCAATCGACGTGACAGATCTTTTCTACAACGTTCCACAACGTGCAGCTTTGCAAGCTGTAGAAGAGCGCATAGATGCTTTTGGAGTGGTCAAGTTCCAGAACCAGTGCGGACTGAAAGTCTCAGATTTCTTGAATATGTTTTCGCTGTACCTAGAATCACTGTTTGTCAAGTTCCAAGACCAGGTGTACACACAAAGAAAGGGAATCTGCATAGGCTCGTGTGTGGCCCCAGCACTATGCGACACTTTTTTAGCCAGAGGCGATAGAACTTTGCAGGAAAAATTGGCCAGTTCGGGGGCTGTGAAATGCTTTCGTTACGTGGATGATTTCTTGGTTTGTTTCCCGCGTGATTGTTTTACGGAACATAAAAAAGACAAATGCTTAGAATTGTTCAGACAGGCACACCAAGGTCTTGAATTCAGTGTTGAGATGCCAAGTAACGACAGCTTGCAATTTTTAGATTTGCAGCTAACATTCCAAGAGTCCCATACATGCTGGGAATATAAAACTAGGAGCAATAAGTCCCTGCTGCCGTACGACTCAGGTCATACGAAGCTCGTCAAGAGGGCCATAGCTTCCTCATGCTTCACATTGGCAGTCAGAAGATCATGTGACCACAAGGTCAATGATAGTATCGTGCAACAAGCAAAGAAGCTTAAGAACAGCGGATACCCGGCATCTTTAATAGCTTCTGTCGCTGAAAAGACCCTAAAAACATTGCTTGGCAGTAAGAAGGCACCAAAAGAAAACGAGCAAACTAGGAACATATGTGTCGTTCCATATATGCACAAGACTTCCCATGCTCTCAAAAAGATTGGGGAAAAGCATGGCGCTAGAGTTGTTTTCTCTGCCCCTTTGAAGCTTAAAGGCCTTTGCAAACAAGTTAATGATTCCCCCGATACTACGCTCGTGAAAAAATGCACCATCAAACATGTTAACAAATATTTAGAATGTGACGAGGGCGTAGTCTACAAAATTCCGTTCACGTGCGGAAAATGCTATATTGGGCAGACTGGGCGTTGCATAAACACAAGATTAAGAGAACATAGGTACGCCACAGAAATGCTGCAGTCACCAGGGCACTTAGCTACTCATTGCGCAAGATGCGGATGTGATCCCATTTTTAACCAAACGCAGACGTTGGCACATTGCAGGTCTAAAAGAACACGCGAAATCATGGAGGCATTTTTCATGTTTAAATCACACAATCACGTGAGCTCTGCATCTATTGCCCTCAGTGAGGCAGCATTTAACTTTATTGACAACCGCCACATTAGTTAGGAATACACATGCGGAGCATGATAGCACCAAAATGACCTCATTCGATGAACAACACGTTGCAATATAGTCCTTGTTATCTTCAGTGTTTTTTGTGTATATCTTTGACGTGCTTTTGCGAAAATAAACAGTTGAAAGTTTGCGCACCACTTGTCCTGCCCCTGTTACGTTTCTCGTCTGTGCTTCATTCAGCGCATTTACATAGCTATGCCATACCAACTAGCCCAAATTGAAGCTTTGCTGAGATTGCAACAGGTGCTTTGAATCTACAAAGAATTTTTTTGTTGTTGTTTCCATATGCATCTCGTTATTATTCCTTGAAGCAAAAAGAGACACTGCTTTGCTTCGCTTGGACTCCGCTCTTTTTATTGAGGTGATCGCAATCAGCGTTAGAAAATACGAATAAAGCGAAGCGAACGAGACCGCGAATCAAGCGCCTACAGGTGTCAAAAGCAGGCGCACGTTTCCGATGTTTGGTACGAGAAAAAGACTTCAAGCGCCGTTTTCCTGTCGCGTCGTTGAGAGAAGTCTTAGGAGTGGAAAATACATATAACGGAACACTGAGCAAGAGAGAGATGGAAGCTTCGAATGTTGTCGGTGTTTCTTTATTTTCACTCGATCTGTTCTCCCCATCCGTGGCGAGGGCTTGCTTGACCGCGTAGTTGCGAAAGGAGATGTATAAGCCTTTGAGGACCGAACCCCGGGCTAAACCCCGGCCGCTTCGCGGATACCCCCGGAGCTTCGCCGGGCGTCAGCTTGGCTCGCCTTGCGTCGTCTGGTCCGCATCTGCGCAGCAGTAGCAGAAGACGCCGCGCTTGCTGGCCAGCAGACGAATACGCAACAGCATCACAGAGGAATCAGAAATATCACAAATGCGCTGAATATGATAAACATTTGATTCGCTTTATTATGAACCGGTATTTTCGGCTCCATACGTGTTCTAACATATATGGCTGAAACATGGATGATAACCTAATTTAACGCAGCTTGCACTAGGTCGCGCAAGGCTCGGTCACAGAAGCGCTGGTGGGAGCCTATCTGGTCCTGGCACGACTAGGCATTTACCCTCCCAGCTCTCTCGTTCCCACCCTTTGCTGTACAATACTATATATACATCGCTATTAGGGGCTACCCATTTCAGCTTATCTTGTTAGCCATCTGTACTCAGTGCACTGGCGGTGATTGAGCGTGTGCCGGTTAATGATGATAATTTTCTATTTACGACGCACGGCCAACCTCGAGCATAACGATTCTGCGGCAAAAGCAACTACATTCTAAGAAAAAAAGGTGTCTTCCTTGCTACACACGCAACTTTCCCATGTATAACCCACTTAAGACAGGCACGTTGACTCTCTTTAGGAGAGTCGTGGGATCTATAACTCTCTTTAGAGAGTCACGTAGACTTTCTTTTGGAGAGTCGTGCGTCCTACGACTCTCCTAAAGAGAGTCAATATAGTAGAGTCACATGTGTAGCAAAGAAGAGTGAAAGGACACCTTTTTTCTTGGAGTGTAGAGAAAAAGCTGAAGCCCACGCAGCGCGCAATGGAACGTAAAATGATAGAAGTAACATTTAAGAAATCGGGGGATGGCAGAATGGGTCAGGCAACAAACATGGGTAGCAGACATCCCAGCTGACCTCAAGCGGAAGCAATGGACCTGGACTGCCCACGTAGTGCGTAGAACTAACCGGTTGACAGTAAGAGGAACAGAATGGTTACCAAGGGTTGGGAAACGCAGTCGGGGAAGGCAAAGAGTTAGATGGAGTGACGAGAGTAAGAACTTCGCAGGGATAAAATGGGATCAGCTCGCACATGGTAGGGTAAACTGGTGATCGTTGGGAGACGCCTTCATCCTGCAGTGAACCTGATCGGGCTGAGAATGATGATGATGATGACGATTCCTGGCTACACGTTTATAGTATTTTCGTCTTTCTTCAGAACATCCTCTTAAAACAAAACCGTTGCAGCCACAGCGAGGCACTTAGGAGACGATTTCCAAGTGGCTTATGATCGGTCGTGAAAATATCTCGGCAAACTTGTACGCTGTGTGGAGGCATTTCGCCAGTGTGAATATGTTTTGCGAACGTTTCTGTTGAGTGCAAACTTTATTGTATTGAAAAAGATGGACTAGGTGCGTGAGTGTTCGCCCATGTGCCCACTCGTGTAGTTTTGTGCTCATTCACTACTGTGCGAGGGCAACCGTTGTTAAAGAGAATAGGAGTAGCCCGAAGGAGGTTAAAAAAAAACTTCCTTGGGGCCACATATAATACCAAAACTGTCCTTATTGAGATTCAATATTAAAAAAAAAGATGCAACAAAACACCGAGAAAGATGGCTACTCTGGTGACGTGCACATCGAATAGCCGTTACGCTCCAGCTCTCTCGACAACAGGAAAGGATTGGGCAAGGTGTCACGTCTATAATTACGCTTAATTAAAACAGACTCTTCTACGTTTTGGGCTCTAATGGCTGGTGAAGTTTACTGAAAAGGAGTGCGTATCAAAAATTATTGCAGTGGCTTAGCTCGGCTATGCCAGGATAACGTAGCGTTAGCAAAAATTCAGCTGATTATTCTTAGCTTATTTGATGGTCTACGATTAGCTTGATTATCATGCTTACTGCTGCTCCAATGACACACACACACGGTATACGTATTATGTGGCACATGTACATTTATTTTGCCAGCCAACAACTTCGGGATCCGATGAGTTAAGCTTCTCCGCTCTTCTGCGCTGTTGAGCAGCATTTGCGCTCTCCTTCTCCATGGCCATGCCACACTGGCAAATGCCAGTCAGAGGCGCTATCAAGCGGCTCCAGCGCAGTGTCAGCTACAAAAACGTTCTGCAGCTCCGCACTAGTGGTGCTAAGACTGAGGTAGCAGCTAAGCTGGTGGCGTCACCTTCTCCTCGCCCTCACCTCCCTACTTCTTTCACTCTCTCTTTTACTCTGTATCTCCATTGCTTTGTCTTTCTCGATCTTTCTATCTTTCTTCCTCTATCTTCCATTTTTTTTCTCGATTTCTGTATTTCTCGCTGCCGCCTTAAAGGGGCCCTGCAACACCTTTCTTAGTTATATTGGAATAGTCTCATTATTGATATATGACTCTTCACGAGTCATATGCCGCAAAAATTTTTCGAATCCATCAAGTCTAAGTGGTGTTACCAAATTACAGAGATCACGTTCCGCAGCTTTCTCCCTCCACTCAACGCCGCGAGCGCGCGGAAAGCTGCGCGGGGCGTGAAGGGAGGGAGGACGGAGGTGCGAGGAGGCGCCAAAGAGTTACGTCAGCGCCGGCGGCATTTTTTTTCTTCATTTTTTTCTCTCTGGCGTCTCGGCGCAACCACGTGGTCTGTGGCGCCACTTCCGGTCGGCTTGCATGGTCGTCGTCGAGCGGAGCCCATCGCACCGTGTATCGCGCGTGCTTGAAAACTGCGAGTCGGTTTGGTAATGTTGGGTGTGCACCCTCGAACTT